>NC_135503.1:166322974-166622974 GCF_052857255.1 Amblyomma americanum
CACGGAGCCCATAGGAGGTGTTGGCACTGGGAGTGGCGCGTGCACGTCGGGGGCTTGCAGGAGGCAGGCAGCCCATTACCCCGGACCGGCCGAAAGGCTGGGCGGAGGTGGGCGATGACTACAGCTCAGCCGGGTTGGCTGCAGGAGGCCACCACGTGGCAGCTGATGAGGACCGCGGGGTAAACTGCTACAGGGTAGCAGTGCGGCGGGGTGCGCTAAGGAAAACCGCCGTTTCCGGCGGCGCGCAGGAGCTGTGGTTACAGCTGGGGCGCCAGCGGGCTGGCGCACAAGGGACCGGCGGCCGTGTCCAGGATCACGGGATGCGGGCCTGGTCGTACCGCCGGGGGGCTGCTTCAGGACTGCAGCAGGGAAAAAAAAAACGCTGGATACCGCCATGGGAGACGGCGCGTCGGGGCCCCGCACGCACCAGTGCGCGCGGGGAGGGCATCAGGGGAGCCGCACTCCCGTTCAGGGCACCACGGCAGGTGTCGAGGTGGTGAACAAGCTGCCGCCAAAGTCATCAGCTGCGCCGGCTGCTGGGGGTTTCCAGGAAATATGGGCCGTGTTCTGGATCACGGGATGCGAGCCAGGCTTATAGCCGAGTGGCTAATCCCGTAGATTGTAGGAATTCCAGCAGCAGTCGGAAGGCCTCAGTCTGGCTGCGCTCTGGGTGCAGCAGGTCCTGGTCCGAGTAGGAGGGCAGCCCTAGGTTGCGGTACCCTGCAGTCATGTCACGCCGGGCGGCCTCTAGGTTCGGGCAGGCACAGAGGAGGTGGCCCAGAGTCTCGTCTGCCCCACAGAAGGAGCAGGCCGGGGACGGGGCTCTGCCATGTCGGTGTAGCCGGGCCTTATAATTCGTATCTGATTATTTGTTTATTTATTTATTTATTTCAGAGGTACTGCCAGCCTTCGCAGAAGGCCTTTGGCAGGAGTGAGCATACATGGTGAAGAAAGTACAAAAAAGAGCTACAAGATATGATAATGATAACAGTGGTGTCATCCGCCTGCTTGAGCAGATTAACACCGAGAAAAAAAGAAAAATAAGAAAGAAAAATGCTTTGTACAAGCTCGCGCTGTTCAGGCATACAGAAACAACACTGGCACATAACACAAGAACACTGGCATCAATAGCACGCTTTAGTAAATAAACACTAACGGTAGACATACGCTGATCCATCAGCAATGACAATAATCACAACCACAAAGCAATATCAATAGCGGGAACCAAAAACGCTTAGGTTGAGTTAACTTATGCACTTCAATTTTGATAAGAAAGATAAGAAAGATACTGCCTTTCGAACAGAGAGAGAGAAAAACTTTATTGTTGGAGAGGAAGTCGGGGCATGCCCCTGGGTCTCCGCACGACCCCACTGCACACAAGTGTTTATGTCCCTAAGGTCCATAACACTGGCAGCCCGGCCGGTGGCGATTGTCTGCACGGCCGGGTCCTCCGGGCGCAGCAGGGTCTCCCAGTCCTCCCAGGTCTTGAGGTCCTCTAGGCCGCGCGGGGGAGGGTCCGCCGGGTAGAGGGAGAGGATGTGGAAGGAAGAGGCGAATGATTCTGGGCACAAGGTGCAGGCAGGAGTAGGGAAGGAGGGGTGATAGTGGGCTAGGGTCAGGGGTGAGAGGAGTGTGTGTGTGTGTAGTTTGCGCCAGTGTGTTGCGTGTTTGTTATCTAGGGAGGCGTGGGGCGGGGGTAGAGCTGGCGCGAGGCTCTGTAGGCCTGCGTCATCTCGCTGAACGAGTGCATTCGCTCCCTCGCGAATACCCGATCCGAGGCCACCTGAACCCGGTTTAAAGAACCTCGGGCTAAAAGGTTGGCGGCCTCGCTTCCGGGATTCCCGGAGTGCGCAGGCACCCATATAAGCTCTACATGGCGGGGTGGGGGTGCATCGGGCGAGCCCAGTATGCCAAAAGCAGGGACGTGGACTCGGCCTCGCGCAAAATTTAGAATTGCAGTTTTAGAGTCTGTTAAAATGTACTGGGCTTCCGTGCGGGTGATGGCAATTGCGATGGCGGCTTCCTCTGCAGCCTCTGGGGTGGTGTCAGGGGGGAGAGGTAGTGTGAGGAGGGCGGATGAAGAGCAGTTCACCACGGCTGCGGTTGCTTCGTCACCCGTGCAGGCGGCGTCCACCCATACGGCTCGGAGCCGTACACTCAGTGGAGTGCCTTCGCACGGGCTCTGCGGCGCTGCTCATGGTGGGAGGGGTGCATATCGAACAGAAAAAACTATTAAAAATCCTAGTTACTGCTCCTCTATTTTTGGTGTTGTGCCCAGCCGATAGATGGCGAAAGCAGTTCTTCAACGCGAAATAATCGGCTGCTGCACAGAGAGGAGAAACGAAAACATATGACTTTCAAACTGTTTAATCGTGCGTGTCATCACTGACGCTACGAGTGACTGCTGCTCTACGACAGAAAAAAGTTGAGTTTTGACTTGTATTGTTTGGATCAACGCGCTACGTTTACACTCACCGCGTACCTTATCCGTTCAAACGTGCTGCATGTCAGATGGCAACTTCTGGACCGGGAGACTTTGAGGAAGGTGAGCCAAGCAAAAAGAAAGCGAAGGCATACGACCAAAAATATTTGACAAAAGGGGAAGTGGATCCAAAGTACAGAGGCTGGTTGTCAGCCAGTAAAAAAGGGCCCTTGTTCTTTTCCTGCAAAGCATGCAGATCCTATTACAAAGGGGGAAAATCCGAAATCGACCGCCAGGTACCTTGCGAGCTCCAAACACAAAAAAAGCGCTGCAAGCATGCAATCGACCCGCGCGCTGACATCCATGCCTTCAATAAGTGGGTAAACTCAAGTAGACAAATCTGTCAAAGAGGCTGAAATAAGACTTGCGGCGTTTATCACGGAACACAATCTACCCTTTAATGCCATGGGGCATTTAGTTGATGTTGTCAAAGCGTCGTGTGACGACTCGCAGATTGCAAAGAACTTAAGTTGCCGCCGGACAAAGTGCGCTGCCATCATAAAGAATGTGCTTGAAGAGGAGAGTCGCGAAGACCTCTGTGAGCTTTTGCGCGCGCAAACAGAAGTTCTCCCTTCTAGTCGACGAATCCACTGACAAGGCAACGGTGAAGCATCTGTCCCTCGTCGCCCGAGTAATGAACGTCGACGGCGGCATAATGGATGCGTTTTTGGACTTAGTGCTACTCAGTGATGCGACTGCCAGCTCTCTCTACACTAGCCTGAAGGCAGTGTTCAGTGCTGCGGAAATTCCGTACGACAAAAATTTGATTGGTTTTGCGGCTGACGGAGCGAACGTGATGATGGGTGCACATCATTCCGTCGCGTCGCTGCTACAGGCAGACATTCCAGGCCTCTTCATTATGAAGTGCGTTTGTCACTCGTTCCATCTGTGCGCCTCGTATGCATGTAAAACACTTCCGAGAGGAGTTGAAGATCTGGCACGCGATGTTTTCAACTACTTTTTGTCGCCGAAGCAGACATCTGCCTTCCAAGAATTCCAGAAGCTTGAAGAGGTGAAACCACACAAGCTGTTGCACCCAAGCCAAACAAGGGGGATGTCTCTACAAGTTGTTGTGACACGCTTACTTGAGCAGATGTCTGCCCTGACTTTGCTTTTCAAAAAAGCCGCCACTGATGACCGCCTGCTTGCTGCAGAAGCCATTCTGGAAAAACTGATTGACCCGTCAACGAAACTCTACCTCGAGTTCCTTGAGTATGTCCTAGTGAAAAAAGGCAGCTGCCTTTTTTCACTAACCTAAATAAGGAAATGCAGTCGGAAGAAACCAGGATTCACTTGCTCCATGAAAAAGTTTCGGCCATGCTGAAATGCATACTTGAATGCTACATCAAGCGTTTGCTAGACCGCTTCGTTTCAACGTGCTGCTCAATTCCAAAACAACATATATATTCTCAGTTTTGACGATCTTTGATTGAAACTTTGATAAATAAAGTACTGGGCGGTGAGGTACGCCATTTCACCGCTTCTGAGTGTTCTGTTTGAGGCGAGAAGGGGACTTTCACGAAGTCAAACGTGTTCGTCTTTCTGTCTGCATCTTAAAAACACTGTTAATGTTGCCTGAACAAAATACATTGATGCGTTAAGGGGCTTAGCAAACAATGCAAGCTCTTTCAACTTGGAATCAACTCCATTCTATTTACAAAGGGCTGCAAGGGTTCTTTGCGCGTAAAGATGAGCCTGCTGAAGGAGCAGCTCAAAAGGCGGTGCGGTGAAACAGGAGTCGTTTGCTCGAATTTTACTTCAGATAGAGGGGGAGTCAGGAGATTGTCGTTGCTGACTCCTCCTTTATCTGGTGGTGCCTTCTGTGGACCTTCTTCATGGTAACTCTACAAAAAAATTAAGAAAAGAGCTACAGTAGCGGCTAACACATATTTATTTATCTCTGATAAAATGTACAAGACATGGAATAAAGCGTGAACTGCGTTGAGACTTTGTTAAAGATGTAATCGCCACATTAACAAGTAAAGAACTAAAAGCTAGAGATTTTTCTTCAATCTAGGGATTTTGGGGGGTTCATTTTAGGGATAAAACGTTGACCTGAGTTGGCATCACTGGCGGGCATTCGCTTCGTGAGCCTACGCTATACCTACGCGGCGGCGCGCGCGTTTCGGGAGCTGAAAACACAGAGGATGTGCAAAAAATGCTAGACATTTGTGTCGCGGAGCTGCGAAGCCTTGGCCTCAAGTTCAACCAGCGAAAATGCAGGGTTGTTCAGCTGGCAGGCGAGGCGAATGATCAGCTATCGCTGACGTTGAATGAAGAGGCACTGACAGTCGACAGATCGTATAAATACCTGGGCATAAATTTGTGTGCTGAGACTGACATGTTCAGACTGCACGAGGCTAAGGTCCGTCAATCTGCTCTTCGAGCGCAATGCATCCTCCGACGTCGGTGCCTGTGGGGGTGGCACCAGTACACCATGGTCCGCGACCTCTGGAAGCTCGCGCACGTGCCAGGACTCACATTCGCCAACGCGGTGGTCTGCCTCCCATCAGCCACCAGAAATTGGTTAGAGCGCAGACAAACAGAGGTCGGCCGCACTGCAGTCGGATGTCATGGACGGGTGGCCAATGCAGCCATTCAAGGCGACCTGGGATGGTCTAGTTTTGAGGCAAGGGAGGCATGCAGCAAGCTGGAGTACCGCGGTCGACTGCAGTTCATGAGCCACAACCGATGGGCAAGGCGGGTCTTTGAATACCTCGCTGCGACATGCCTACGCACTACATGGGTGAAGCGCCTCCACAAGATAGAAGGCAAGTATGGACTTTTCCAGACACCCATAAGTGCCGAATCGGCAACGGCATGGAAACAGGTGGCAAGGAGACGGGTCCAGGAAAAAGAGAACCGCCAATGGCTGCAGGCGCTCGCGGAAAAACCGACACTGGCAGTGTACCGCGAGTGCAAAAACAGCATCGGACCTGAAAAGATTTTTGACAACGGCCTGGGTAGCGCATTGCTGTTTGAGGCCCGTGCCGGAGCGCTGCGAACACTGGTGTACCGCCGTCACTTCGACGCAACACCAGAAGCACAGGCAGCAATATGCCGAGCGTGTGGCGACGCGGAGGAAACCATCGAGCACCTGGTGATGTCGTGCCAGGGACTCCATCCAATGCCGACAGAGGGCACCACATTCCCACAGGCGCTCGGGTTTCACGGTCCTGCAGTGGACGACGAAGGAGACAGCTCCAAGGTCAAGAGCGAGGGGGTGCTGCGAACCAAGCGTCGACTAACTCTTTGGTGGAGCACTGTGTTTAAAAGCGCGAAGCCGCAGAGTCGGAAGTGAACGAGGTTGATGAGCGAACCCCCCCCCCCCCCCCCCCATCCACCTCCTGACTTTAGCCTTTGCGTGTTTTTTTTCTTCTTTTTCCTTTTTTGTGCATTTTATCTTTCTTTCTCTCCTTGTGTGCTTCCATCTTCTTGTTTTTTTTTTTTGGCCGGGTGCCCAACCAAATATCTATGATAATTGTAGGGGAAATTCTTTGTTGTTTGAGGCCAGGACTGGAGTTTTGCGGACTAAGACGTATAGAGTCAGGTACCAGGAGATAGACACTTTGTGCATTGCGTGCGGAGAGGAGGAGGAAACGGCTGAACACTTGATACTTTTCTGTAAAGGGCTTCACCCTACAGTGGAAGGCAGCGGGGCTGACTTACCCAAGGCATTGGGGTTTAGGGATAGTGAAGGGAAAGTGGATTTTAAGAGGTTAGAAGTAACCAAGCGAAGGTTATCTGATTGGTGGCTAAAAGCAAGACAGGAGTAAAATTTCACAAGACATGGCTAGGTGGCTTGAGCCACTGCCCGATGTAAAGGGTTCAGCCGTATCCATCCATCCATCCATCTCCCATGTCGGCAGACCGGTCGAGTAGAGTTGGAAATTCGCATTTTTATTCAATCGTTGTGGTCCGCGGGAGGCACAAAGTTCCAGAGGCCTGTAGTCGGTGCTGGTCTTCATTGCTGTGCGCTTAGTTCATTCAGGATGCCGTCTTGACGAAAGCGGTTGTTTTGGAAGCCCGCGACAGCTTTCTCTGAAAAGGCTTGGCTTGGCGCTATTCTCTTTCGGCTTTGTGCGGTTGCGTCCCTCAACGCTGCTAGCCTTGTTCCAAGGAGAAATTGACAGTGCCGACGGCTCATAAAGCGATAGACGACGGTGACACGCTGGTTTATGGTTACAGCAGCGCGGGAAGAAAAAGTGCGAGTCGGCGCTTAATTGTTTTGTGTGTGAATACGTGTTCTGCGTGTTCCTTCATTTTTGTGTATTTTTCCCGCGCTGTTTTAACCACGAATAAATACAAACTCGCCCAGACCGTGTCCTTGTAAGCATACCCGTTGCGTCTACATTCCATTCCATTCCAAAAACCTTTATTTCCACCAGAGAAGAGGCTCCCCTACTCCCCATCTCTGGCACGCAGGCCTAGGGGTGGGGGCCGGGAGCCTCGCATCTAAAGGCAGGCATAGAGTTCTTGGTCTCTTGCGGCCTCCAGTGCCAGGTGAATGACTTTTTTCTGCACGGCGGGGTCCGCGCTTTGCAGAAGGGTTTCCCAGGCTTCCTTGCTATTTATTCCTTCTTTAATCCCTGGGGAGTGTGTACATTCCCAAATGATGTGATCTAGGGTCCCCCTATTCTCACATTTTTTGCATTTTTCCTCTATTTCCTTTTCCCTAAATACGTGTGATGCCCACACCGGGTTTATGAAGTTCCCAGCTTGTAGTCTACGCCATGTTGTAGCTTCTTTATTCCCTAGTGTTTTGTCCGGCGGAGGGAAAATCCTCCTTTGACTTCTATAGCTCTCTATTATTTCTGCATAGCTGATCAGTCTCTCATCCAGGTCCTTGCAGTCGGGCGGCTCTCCCCTGGCTCGGAAGTAGAGGTCTCGAGCCAGGGTGTTTGCCGCCTCGTTTCCAGGGATGGATGCGTGAGCTGGTACCCACACGATGCGTACGTCCCTCCCAATTTCCTTCTTTTTTAGAATTTGTGCTGCTTCTAAGGCAATCCTCCCTCTGCCATAATTGTAGACTGCAGCTACATTCCCCTATGCATGACGGTCACAACTGGTGGCGACCGATATGCGTGGGCCGCGGTGTGCTCACCGAAGCGTGCAGTGCCAAGGAAGCCGCGCCGCATGCGATGGTATCCGTCAGCAAAGCGATACGCGAAGCAGTCTGAAGCGTACCATATGTTTACTGTACGCTGTGCGAGCGATATGTCAACTGCGTGCAAGTTTTCTCCGATATGGACCCGGTGGATCGACCGACCCGCGCTGCTGTCTCGATCGAGTGCTGTTGTGCGAGCGTAAGGACACATAGCCGGGTTTAGGAGGCGCAGTGTTAGGTTTAAAACATTTGCGCTTAAGGGTGGTGAAGTGTAAGGCCATGCCTCTGTAAGATTGAGTGTACCTCGCAACTTACCGTTTACCGAGATGCCGAGTCGACCCTCGCGACCACCTCGCCGAGTTGCACTTTCTTGCATTCAGCTGATTAAACGGATTAATGAAGTCCAAAATTTGTATTTTATTGGACAATCAAAATATGAGCTTTAAAAAGGTTTGATACAGCATAACACTTATTACAAAACATAGCTTGCTACCTGAAGCAAGCAAAATCTTAACAAAAGTGATAACACATGGAAGGAGAACACACATAAAAAGGATTCAACAAAAAAGACCAGAAGAAGAAATGCACAACTGAATTAGACCACTTTGCAACCATGAACCATTCGAACAGAGAGAGTAAAACATATATAGGAAGGCAGTAAATGGGGGCTTTGAGACAGAAAAATATTTGTGGACCGATCTTGCCAAATTGTGTGAAAGCTTTCATTTCTCGGTAGTTGTTTCTGCATCACAAAGTTGATAAAATTTAAGCGATGCAAATGCAAGGTAATTGGAGCACTGCGTGGAAGTGACTTGAAAAATTGGTAACAGTTGTCGCAGCTAGTGGAAAAAGTGAATCATTTTCCTCCCTTCTGCTTCATGTATTCCTTTCTGTAATATATGTAAAGAAAGAGCACCCTGCTGACACTGTTTCTATTGTTGCATTGTTGTATTTGACTCTTATCTGCCTAGCCTGAAACAGTATAGAAATAGCATAGTTTTCTGTCCAATTTTCTGTTCTGTTTGTTGTGTACTATGTGGTACTTGTGTGCACATGCTGTTTTATATTTGTCAAAACCACGAGCCAACCAACATAGTCTGCACATAAGTCGGGTATTTGAGCTGTGCACAACTAAGGCATGATGACAGCTAAAGAATGTTTAATATAATGTACAAATTGCGGCTGGTAGAATGATAAGGTTGTCCTCTGTATGCATGAATGTACCAAGTGCATGTGGAAAAGTGCTTTCATCATTTAAGAACATGAATTTGTTGAAAAACTTATATGCTAGTGCTTACTCTGTTGCTGCGTGCAGTGGGATGATCACCCCCTTTTGACACTATTACTTTGAAAGGCCAAAATAACCTTCAGTTGTGTTGAATATCTAGAACTAAAATTGTAAGTATGGTACACTAATTACTCTCTTGATTATTCTGGCTTCTATAGTATGAAAAACATGCACTCCATATTTTTTACGAAATACGAGATACTTCAGTCACCCTGTACCCTAAAGGACAGTAGTGCAGGCACGCTGTAAAGAAAGCTCTGGGAGACTGCTAACTGCAGCCCCTATTCTTGAACATCAGTGACCAATAGTACATCTACAGCATATAGATTCATGAACAAGAACTAGCATTTGCGCTCTGGACATGTACTGATTTTACTTAACTGACTTCTTTTTTAAAATGTGCGTATTGTTCATTTACCACAAAAGACGAAAATCTGATTTTAGGAAGCAGGTAATTTCTGGTTGATTCAGTAGCAATCAAGCTAAATCAAAACCCTGATTACTCCTGAAAAAACTGACAGTGACTGCCATCAAGCATGAGCCTAAGTCGGTGGTGTACATGACGCATTCACATTAAAAAGCTATTCTTTTCAATGCTCAGTATGACGGGTTGTAATGTACTCTAAACTGTGAGCGGCCGTTTGAATAGAATTTTATTCTGACAAAGTCAGACATGAAAGTCTGTTACATGTAAGCTCATATTGCGGCAGCAAGCTGCAGTGTCAACATGAAGTATGGGACCCCTATGGGCTGATTGCATTCATACTCTACGGTAAATTAAGACATGTGCTGACGAAAACCAAGTCTGATTTTTGAATTCTCACTGTCGCATCAGTCACTGCCCCTTGAATTGAGTTATTTTTTTAAACATCTGCCGGACCTGAGCAGTGTGCTGGCTCTCGGTTGCCTGCTTGCCAACATGAAACAAGCGCATGTTGATGTAATTTTCTGCAACACTTCTGACAAGGTGTATGTAATGATTGTCGAGTGGAGAGTTGTCGAACATGTGCTCATGAAGTTCATTGAAGAGCTCTCTACCGTGGAATGCGTAAAGAACCTCGTGGAGAAGATCAGTGAGTAGTGTTCTTGATGCCAATTTGTTCAGGCGCACTGCCGTCCTGATCACCGCCTCCGATTTTTGACAGATCTTCAGTACACTTTCTGATGGGTATTTCAGCCCTCCTCTGCTTTTCCTCCTAATTAGTGAGTAAATGCTTCCTCGTTCTGTTGTGAGTAGTGCACTTGTGCAGTGCTCACAAGTCAGCTTTGCAGCCAATTTATGAGCTACATAACCTGCCATGTAAGCCACAATTCGGCCTCCACATTCACTGATGTAGCCTGGAGCTATGATGTAGTCATGGTCTGCAGCTGTTACCTGAGACTGCTGAACAGCATCACTGTCTAGAAGTTGCCTCCTTGGTGCAGATATATTCAAGACCTGAGAAGAAATAACTGTTGCACTGCTGCATGACAATATGGAGATGCTGTCCAGGCTCAGACAGTTGCCTGTTGATACATCAGCCAGTTCACTTTGAACAACAACAGAGATGCCACATCATCGAAATCAGAATTTTGTGTTTGTTATACTAACATTCGAAGTATTTTTCGTAAGAAGGATGAATTATGCACCTTGATTAACGACCTCAAAGCAAATGTTATTGCATTAACTGAAACGTGGCTCAGCAGCAAAATATCTAATTCAGAATTGTTTCATTGCAATAAAAAATATGTTGTCTACCGCAGTGACCGCACTCAAAGAACAGGTGGTGGTGTTTTGCTCGCAATTGACGAGCAGTTTGATTGTCACTGCATATCAATTGTTTCTGATATTGAATCTGTGTGGTGCTGCGTGAATTTAGGTTTCAGGAAAGTGATCATCGGCGTTTATGATGATCCATAACTACAGCGCAAACGACAGGACAGAGATGAAGAAGGGACACCACACAGCGCTGACTCACAACTAAAGATTTATTGGATGCCAGCAGGTATAAATACCTCCCTGGCGGCCAGAAAGAATGCAGTCCACACTTACATGCGTGACTGACATACTGGTGTGCCAGTCATGTGCCTCCAAGCAAATCACATGCGCGAGAATACAATATAATCAGTGAGCAAGCACTTGTCAATATTCGCAATCAAGGTATCGTCTTTCTTTTTCTGACAACGCGATAGATGAAGCACTGATGCATTCTTCCGGGAGCCTACCTATTAAGTGAGCTTCAATGATCTCCCTTGCTAACGAGTCACGGTTCTTTTCTAACACTGCACTTTCATGATAGTTTGGCGCGCAGACGTAGGTATCATCGTCATCTTCATTGCCTTTGCAGTGCCTGCAATGTTTCGCCACGTGGCCAGAGATAGCGACACAGGAGACATTATACTCATGCTCTTTGAGTCTTTCGTTTAAACATCGGCCGGTTTGGCCGATGTATCGCTTACCACAAGACAGTGGCAGCGAATATACCACCCCTTCCTGGCAAGGCACAAACTGTTTTGCGTGCTTTATCGGGCACTTGCGTGATTCTTTATTCTCTGAATTTACTTTCTTAATCAGGCTGGACAGTCGTTTGGGCGCCGAAAAGACGACATCAACGCCTGCATGTTTTCCGATTCTTTTTAGATTGTGCGACACTTTGTGAAGATATGGCAGCACAACAATCTTCCTTTTCTTCGTCTCTTTCGTACACTCGCTATTTCCTTTTGATTTTAACTTTTCCTGTAGTTTTCCTGCCACGGAAACTAATAATTCGGACGGGTAGCCTGCCTTTGCCAGGCGGTCTACTTGGTTGCTGAAGCTATGCTCCAACCTGTGTTCACAGGATTTGTTCACTGAGTTGCTAAAAACGGTATGTATAATTGCCCTTTTCACCAGCTTGGAGTGAGCTGATGAAAACGGCAAGATGGGCTTAACATCACGGGGCTCATAAGCCCAACAAACATGAGATGGAGTGAAATGAAGCGAAATATCTAAAAACCTAATAAAATCATTCAATGGTACTTCGTGTGTTAACACCAATGGTGTGAGGCATTCTGAGAACACCGAAAGGACGTCAGGGAATTGCTGCTCGAAACCAAGGTTGTCACAATCTAAAAACACAAAGTAGTCATCAACGAATCTAAAAATGCTACAAACTCTGGAACCTTCAAATCGCTCTTTCATCCTTCTGTCTCGTGCTGCTAGGAACACGTCACTAAGGAAAGGCGCTAGACATGAACCAATACAGATCCCCTCTTTCTGAATAAAAACTTCGCCTTTCCATTCTGCAAAAGTTGAGCCAAGATAGAGTGACAACAATTCAAGGAACCCAGTAGTGGAAATTCCGCTCTCATTCTGAAATGCAACAGCACCATATACATCAATCAGGTCATTGACAGAAGACAAAATTTCTGCTTGAGGAATGGTGTAATAAAGATCCTTTACGTCGACTGAAAATCCACAAAGCTTCTTGCTGTAGTTACTTTCTAAAAACGCGATAACATCTTTCGAACTTTTTACTCTAAAAGGGTCGTCAATTGATAAAAGATTCAGTTTTTCCTGCAAGAACATAGCTACATGCTGCTGCCATGTTCCAATCTCCTAGACAATTACACGAAACGGCCACTCTAGTTTATGTGTTTTCGCGGTGAAGAACATTTGCAACCACTCTCCTGAGCTGCTGTTGATCTTACTAGATAGCCTAGTTAATTCCAGCCTATTAACAAGTTTCTTCGCCTTGCTCTTAACTTTGGAGGCGGACACATCACTGCGTTTTTCAAACATTGCAAGAACAGCTTCCGATGCTTTCGACAAATATACGTTCCTGTCCAAGACAACAAAACCTCCGTCCTTATCAGCAAGTAGCAGAGAGAGCGAGTTCTCTTTCAGCCAACTAACCGTCTTATGCAGAGGTAGCTTCGTCCCCGATGCCCTGTACCTCGTCAACATGTCCACACCTTCCGAAATGCAACGGTCCACCTCAGCTCTGTCGGCCCGCTTGGAAACTTGCTTTACCATGGCTAAAAGTTCCGGTCTGGATTTCTTGGGCTCCACAGCAAACTTCGGTCCCAGCCCCAGGACTTGCCTGACGTATCCAGGGAAGGGGATGCTTTCAGTGGTGTGGACATGTTGTCTTGTTGGTGCACTCTTCTTCGGCAGCAGCGCACGAAGGCCGGGAAGCGTTTGCTGCCATAGGAATTCGGTGGTAAGGTCTATGCTCCGTGACAGCTGACGCCATTGGATCCTTGAGTGGGCAGGTTCCTCCAAGAGCTGCACCCGAAGCTTGAGATGTTCCTTGTACATTCGCACCCGTTGCTGCCATTCCGCTCTGAGTAGTTTGCAAAATCTTCTTCCATGACCGGCAGAGGGCTGAACGCCACCCAGTAGAACCAAGACTTCGGGCGGCAGCACTTTCTTGCGAATACAAAAACCGAGCGTTCTTGCAAAGCACGATGCGGCAGCAACGACTGGTACACACCGAAGAGGGTCAATATCACATACAGGAAGGCCCTTTGTACGAGAAATGAAGTTCGACAAAAGCATTTGTTGGGCGAGTTGGTGTTTACGATGATCCATAACTACAGCGCAAACGACAGGACAGAGATGAAGAAGGGACACCACACAGCGCTGACTCACAACTAAAGATTTATTGGATGCCAGCAGGTATAAATACCTCCCTGGCGGCCAGAAAGAATGCAGTCCACACTTACATGCGTGACTGACATACTGGTGTGCCAGTCATGTGCCTCCAAGCAAATCACATGCGCGAGAATACAATATAATCAGTGAGCAAGCACTTGTCAATATTTGCAATCAAGGTATCGTCTTTCTTTTTCTGATAGCTTCAGCAACCAAGTAGACCGCCTGGCAAAGGCAGGCTACCCGTCCGAATTATTAGTTTCCGTGGCAGGAAAACTACAGGAAAAGTTAAAATCAAAAGGAAATAGCGAGTGTACGAAAGAGACGAAGAAAAGGAAGATTGTTGTGCTGCCATATCTTCACAAAGTGTCGCACAATCTAAAAAGAATCGGAAAACATGCAGGCGTTGATGTCGTCTTTTCGGCGCCCAAACGACTGTCCAGCCTGATTAAGAAAGTAAATTCAGAGAATAAAGAATCACGCAAGTGCCCGATAAAGCACGCAAAACAGTTTGTGCCTTGCCAGGAAGGGGTGGTATATTCGCTGCCACTGTCTTGTGGTAAGCGATACATCGGCCAAACCAGCCGATGTTTAAACGAAAGACTCAAAGAGCATGAGTATAATGTCTCCTGTGTCGCTATCTCTGGCCACGTGGCGAAACATTGCAGGCACTGCAAAGGCAATGAAGATGACGATGATACCTACGTCTGCGCGCCAAACTATCATGAAAGTGCAGTGTTAGAAAAGAACCGTGACTCGTTAGCAAGGGAGATCATTGAAGCTCACTTAATAGGTAGGCTCCCGGAAGAATGCATCAGTGCTTCATCTATCGCGTTGTCAGAAAAAGAAAGACGATACCTTGATTGCGAATATTGACAAGTGCTTGCTCACTGATTATATTGTATTCTCGCGCATGTGATTTGCTTGGAGGCACATGACTGGCACACCAGTATGTCAGTCACGCATGTAAGTGTGGACTGCATTCTTTCTGGCCGCCAGGGAAGTATTTATACCTGCTGGCATCCAATAAATCTTTAGTTGTGAGTCAGTGCTGTGTGGTGTCCCTTCTTCATCTCTGTCCTGTCGTTTGCGCTGTAGTTATGGATCATCGTAAACACCAACTCGCCCAACAAATGCTTTTGTCGAACATCGGCGTTTGCTATCGCTCCCCTTCCAGCGATATGTCATTCTGTGATAGCTTGCATGACAGCCTGAATGAAATCACTGTTCGATATCCCAGCGCACAAATTCTACTTTTGGGGGACTTCAACTATCCCAACATTATCTGGTCACACACGTTCCCTTTTTCTAACCCACCGAGCGCAGAAACTAACCAATTTATCACCATCTGCGCAGACTTTGGCTTGACACAAATCGTCACTTCACCCACACGTGTTACTCAAAATTCATCCTCTCTTCTAGATCTTGTATTAACGACTGCAGAAGATTGCACGTCACCTGTAATACATATGCCTGGCCTGAGCGACCACGATGTATTACATTTCACGTTAACTCATGAACACGTACCTTCATCAAACCGCTCCAAAAATATTAGGGACTACAACAAGGCTAATTTTCTTGCTATTAATGATGAACTGAGCTCTTTTCTAGACATATTCTTGCCTAATTACCTCGAGCGCTCGGTGGAAACTAACTGGTGCATGTTCCGAAATAAGGTATCTGAATTGATTAACCGACATATTCCTCTTCGGCGCGTCTACTCGAATAACCAAGCTCCATGGTATAATCGATATTTAAACCGCCTTTCTAACAAAAAGAAAAGACTTTTTCGAACTGCTAGGAATTCATTAAAACCTGAGCGATGGACTGCATATAAATCAGCTGCCTTAGCCTATTCCCGTGCACTAAAGACTACTAAATTTTCTTTTTTTAATGTAACCCTCCCGAACATCTTAAAGTCTAATCCTAAACGCTTCTGGAGCATAATAAAACCTAGCACTAACGACAAAGTGTCATTACTTTCAGCAACTGGAAATCCCATTCCGGACCATCTTTGTGCCACTTCACTAAATGACTCTTTTGTCCAGTCATTTTCTTCCTCATCCGTTGATCGCCACCATCCCAAACTCCAATCGTGTAACTACTACTGTATGGATCCAATTTTGTTTGACTCTCATGGCATTATACCGATCATTAATAATTTAAAACAAACATCTTCTAGCGGAATCGATGGCATTAATAGCAAATTTCTTCGGAATACTGTTGAATATACCTCTATCATTTTGGAAAGCATATTCTCACAGTCGTACCATGATGGCGTACTACCCGAGGACTGGAAAACTGCTAAGGTCATACCTGTACATAAAGCCGGTGACAAACAGAACCCATCTAACTATCGACCCATCTCTCTCACATCAATACCCTGCAAAATAATGGAACATATAATTCTCACTCACCTTGTTAATTTTCTTGAAGATAATAGCTTCTTTTCTCTGACTCAGCATGGCTTTCGGAAAGGTTTCTCCTGTGAAACTCAATTACTTTCCTTTACTAATGATCTGCACTTCTACTTAGACTCCGCGTTTTCCACAGACTGCATATTTCTCGACTTCGCTAAGGCATTCGATAAAGTTAACCATTCATTACTTCTATGTAAACTCAGCATTCTAAATATTGACCCTTCTGTTCTGAACTGGATTCGCGCGTTTCTTTTTTCTCGCCTTCAGTTTGTGCATGCTAATGACACTAATTCTTCTACCGTGCCAGTTGGTTCTGGGGTTCCTCAAGGATCTGTCCTTGGCCCTTTACTGTTCCTGATTTATATTAATGATCTGCCTGCTACTGTTAACTCTAGGATTTGTTTGTTTGCCGACGACTGCGTGATTTACCGTAAAATAACTAACGATTCCGATATTCGCTCTCTTCAGGTCGATCTTAATAACATACTAGACTGGTGTCATAATTGGAAAATGGAACTAAATATTAAAAAATGCAAATCTATGAGAGTTTCACGTTCAAATACTACTTGTCCTCCTTATTTCCTTCACAGTCATCCCCTTGAAAGCGTAAGATCGTACCGGTATCTTGGCATACATATAACTAACACCCTGTCCTGGAAACTTCATATAGAACATATAGCATCTAAAGCAAACAAAACGCTTGGTTATCTTCGAAGAAATTTTACACTTGCTCCATCTTCATTAAAATCATTATTATACATGACCTACGTACGACCGCAAATGGAATACGCTTCATCTATATGGGACCCTGGACAGGTCTCACTGACACAGGTTCTGGAAACTGTCCAGAATCGTGCAACTAGATTCATTTTAGGCAATTACCATCGTACATGTAGCGTCACCCAATTGAAAAAGTCTTTAAACCTCCTGCCCCTAGCTACCCGCCGTAAGCACTTCCGCATCTGCCTATTCCATAAGATTTTCTACTCCAATTTTCAACTTCGCTCTCGATGGATTCAACCAGCACCGTTCATTTCTCACCGTCGTGATCATCAACACAAGGTCACAGTGCCTCATTGTAACACAGTGACATGTGCGCAATCATATTTTCCGCTAACTTCTAAAGAATGGAATTCCCTACCCGCATCATTAACTAGCATCACTGATTCAACTCAATTTAGTAGAATACTTACCACTCTGATTACATAATGATCGCTTTTATATTTTATTGGAGTGTTGTGTTCTCCACGTATTAGTATTGTTCTTAAACTATTTTATTAATCTGTTCCGTGTTCATTTTGCTCACTTCTTTTTATCCTGCCTCCGTTGTTCTATAGTTTTGTATGAATTGTGCTTTGTTCATTTTTCTTGTTAACAACTGCCCTTCCCCTCTGAAATGTACTTTGTACCTTGAGGGTATCACAAATAAATAAATAAATAAATCACTTTTTTGAAGGCAGCACGAAACTGCTGTGTAGTAGGGTTGTCATTATGCCCGCCATGTGCTCGAATCAGGCCAAAAAACAGTTCCAAATGGTCCTGGCAAATTTTGTGGGCCGGAATGTACTTCAGCACTCGTTTTTCAGTGACAAGAAAATGAAAAAGACTAATCAAGCTTTGCATGCAGATGATAAAACCTAAGAAACCTGTCTTTCGGTTTGTTTCAATCATTCGTCTTCCATTTGCAGACTCCTTCAAGGAAGAGAGGTAATGGGTTGTGTGCCAGTGCATTCCTCACAAGTTTTAGCATATGGCAGGGATCCAAAAAAGCTGCCACTGGTTCCTGGGTAGCTGGGTGTCGAAAGGTTGTTTTTAGGTCTCTCACATGTTGGAAATCACACCCAAGCTCTTGCAACATAGCCAGATTTGCGGGCGCCCCGTCACAAGTGAGTGAAGCAACCATAGCTCCAGCATCATGTGCCTTATGAAGGCACTGGGTGACAAGGTTAGCCCTCTGTGTTCCAATTAGGCCATCAACTAGGAAGTACCCAAGGGGCAACTTCCATCACCCATTAATAGCCACAGCCATTATAACGAATGCAGCCTTTGCTTGTGGCAAAGAGTCGCTGTCAATGCCACTGCCAAAGTCAACAAACCCTTCAAAGTTGCCTTTGTTCCACTGGATGTTTTGCCGAATAGCCATTTCATCAACCATGAGGCTGCAAACTGTTCGGTGCCCCTTGCTTGCTGTTTCAGCACACTTCATTTTTAGTGCATTGAAAGCTTCTGTTGAAAGTCCTGCCTGGCCATCAACAGTCTCATACCATTTTCGCAGAGTTCTGGGATGTGGGAGGCACGTGTCAAAAACTTTCCTGACATACTGATAGGCTCGTGGGGAATAGAAATTTAAAGTTAAGGCAAAAGTTCTCAGTTCAGGGGAGTACTGCTTTGGAGTGCCAATTCCACCATGCTTTCCGACTTGTCTTTCAAGTAGGTGCTTATTTACTTTACCCAGGCCATCTAAAACAGACACTTGCTCTGTCAGGAGGATATTCTCCGTAGTTAAAGCTGACAGAACAGATTTTAGTTCCGCATTTTTCTTTTGCAGTCTCCGCCTTGTTTGCTGCAGCCTTTTATGCTTTTTCTTGACTGAGCATGCATTGCAGAAAACCATGCAGCCCTTGCTCTCAAGTAAGCTTTTTCGGGTGTGTCCTCCTATGAAGAGAGATAGAAAATGCAATGCATCATTAGAACAATGCACACCCAAGCCTTGCATACCACAGTTACAACAGTGTGCACATATAAACCACAAAGCACTCTGAATGTTCCATTAAAAGAAGAATGAAGGAGCTCAGTTAATCTTCTCGTCCTACTTTAATATCAAAGTGTTTCACCTCTGATGGAAATGCTCAGCATGCCATCACTCACAACGCAAGGAAAATTCACTTGATCATCTTTTTCTCGCACATTGTACCATAGCAACAGATCATTTGCCCTGTCACATATTTTACCAGCACCTCACCTCGCATCAAGCCGGTAATGCCTACAAGGGTAACCCTGTTTTTGTCCAGATGGAAAAGTACAAAAATTCTCCTGTAACCTTAATGATGAAAGAATGCAATGATTTACCTTCCAGGATTGCCATGATAACAGAGTCTTTGTTATTTCAGTCAGGATCACTTTCTTATATGGATTCCTCACACTTTCAGTAACAAAATTTGATTTCTCAGATGACTAATTCGCACCTGCTGTTTATTTTTTCTTTGTGAATTTTCGTAAGAATATTTACTTGGCAATGATGTTTCTCGACTTGCACCTGAGTGCCGTACCTACGCTGCTTTTTTTGTTTTTGAAACAATTTTGTTCTGCTTTGAGTCCCCCCCACCTCCCCCTATGTAATGCCCCTAGTTGACCCTTAGGGTACTTGAATAGATCAATAAATGAAGCTGTGACTCACCGATTCTCCTCTGGTAGATGGAGAGGTGTCCAAGAAGAAGATTCCATAATGTGCTCCTCAGCTTGATATGCAGGCCACTCACACACTTAAAAATTCATTGGTTTATTGATTCATCATTGCATACAATATACCATGCAGATCAGTTAGTAGATATTAGTAAAAATTGCCACGGCGAAATCAAGCTAAGTCCATTCACACAGTCTGGGTGCCTGCACATGCTGTGTTAAAGATTATGCTAATAATGCATGCTGTGGATGGGCCACTCACGCTATCAAATACGCTCTTGGCATATGCACAAGCATTTGACATTCATGGTGTTGAATTCTGCTTCAGAAATAGGCACATATGACAGGTCCATTTACCATTGCTGGCCTCCTTCTTCGTGGCGTCCCAACAGAGGCTGGGGCGGTTGGCAAAGTCGGAAGTTCCTGCATAAGATAGACTGTTTAGTAATGCAGTCCACATTAGAATGCCTGTTGCCCTGTTCTCCTCCGCCATCCAAACAGAGGCTGGGGCGGTTGGCAAAGTCGGAAGTTCCTGCATAAGATAGACTGTTTAGTAATGCAGTCCACATTAGAATGCCTGTTGCCCTGTTCTCCTCCGCCATGCATCAAGGCATAAGAAGGAAAGCAGGACATGAGGCTAATCACAAAATTACTCGGCATGCCCACTACTGGGCCACGCAACAGCTTCAGTGCATATGTACTCAATGCCTTTCGATGTCACTGCAAAAGAAAAACGCTCGCACATTGTTAAACTCATATCACCTAGCATGTTAAGGTAATGTTATATGTCTACACATTTTATTTTTATTATACACTCAAAGTGTTGCAGAAATAAAGCAGGGTTAATAGCACAACTGTGTAGAAGCGTGAATACATACAGCTTTAAAAATTATTGCATTAAATTTTGTGTCGTGCAATCTCCTTTTCTGAATGCCCTCTGGAACTGACGTTAGAGAGGTTGGCATGTACCCATATAAGAAGTATTTCATGAAAACTTATACAAGGAACAAACTGAAAAAGAAGAAAACATGACAGTACAAATTTTTCATGTAGCACGCATGCCAGTTTGCACCGAATACTTTCTACATAGCTGTCAATGACCTTGTCCAAAATCAGTAAAACCAGTTTGGAATAACGTGAGAAAATTTTGTAGAAAAGATATCACTGACCTGGTGGAGTATGTCTTGCATAGCCAAATTTTTCTTGATACTGACAGATTATTTGCAGTGGAACTCTGACGAGATGACTATATTGATTTGTGTAACGAACATAAGCAATGAAGGCACATGAAAGAATATTGTGGCAGTTACTAATGTGCTTATGCGGTTCCACAAAAAGGTACCATCCTATATGAAGGATCTTTGCAGAACCTACTGCACTCTGCTACTGTCTCCGGTAGGCACGGGGCCTGACAAACAACTGCAGGTTCTACTGCACTTTACATTGCAGAATTGCAACGACATCCTACCTCATGCAGTGAATAAACCTGGATGGAAACCACACAGGACGATATGAAACTTACTGGTGTAAGTTGAAAGGCTTGAGATGGCCCTGGCTGAATGTCCAGCATTGTGGCCACATCCATAGATGCCTGTAAAAAAATTTTGTTCAGGAGAAATGTGTGTGTACCGAGACATAACAAGCGTTCAGTTTTAAGCACCTAGTGAAAAGTGGAGAAGCATCACACTACTAGACCGTTTTGAGTTATGTCTGAAGAAATAAAGATATGACTGGTGTGCTGAGGTGGCTTGGTCCAAACTTCCTCTGAGCCTGCGCCAGGAAGCTTTCTTTTACATACAAATTCACCCGTTTCGTGACTCGTGCTGCGAGATAAACTCAGACACTGTCAATCTTCTAGCAGTTGCTGTCACAAAATGGTATATCGTAACATACCTGTTGTGATGGGCCTGGTAAAGTTTCCTGGCTTTCAGTGACATCCATAGGTGCCTGTGAAAAGAAATTTTATTCTTGAGAAATATGCTTCTACCAAAGCATAAGATGTATTCAGTTCTAAGCAACTACTGAAAAATAGAAAAGCATCACACTGCTAGGCTGTGTTTTCAGTTCTGTCAAAAGGATTATAAAAAATGACTAATGTGTTGAGGCGATTCAGAGAAAACTTCCTCTGAGCCAGTGCCAGGATGCATTCTGTTACAGAAATCTGTTTTTGGTCGCTCGTGCTGCGACATAAATGCAGACATTGTTGTTCTTCGAATTGATGCAGTCACAAAATGGCATATTGTAAAATACCTGTTGTGATGGGCCTGCCAAAGTCTCCTGGCTTTCAGCGACATCCATAGGTGCCTGTAAAAAAAAATTTATTCTGGAGGAATGTCATCATCGTCATCATCAGCCTGACTACGCCCACTGAAGGGTGAAGGCCTCTCCCATGTCTCCAATTAACCCTGTCCTTTGCCAGCTGCGGCCACCGCATTCCCGCAAACTCCTTAATCTCACCCGCCCACCTAACTTCTTGCCGCCCCCTGCTATGCTTGCCTTCTCTTGGAATCCACTCTGTTACCCTTAAGGACCAGCGGTTATCTTGCCTTTGCATTACGTGCCCTGCCCAAGCCCACTTCTTCCTCTTGAATTCAACTAGGATGTCATTAACCCACATTTGTTCCCTCATCCACTCTGCCTACTTCTGGTTTCTTAACGTTACACCTGTCATTTTCCTATCCATAGCTCACTGTGTTGTCCTTAACTTAAGCTGAACCCTCTTTATTAGCCTCCACATTTCTGCCCCATAGATGAGTACCGGTAAGATACAGCTGTCGTAGACTTTTCTCTTGAGGGATAATGGTAAACTGCCATTCATGATCTGGGAGAACCTGCCATATGCGCTCCACCCATTCTTATTCTTCTAGTTATTTCCCTTTCATGATCTGTATTAGCGGTCACTACCTGCCCTAAGTAGGCATATTCTCTTACTACTTCCAGCACCTCGCTACCAATTGCGAACTGCTGTTTCTACTTTGGTTTTCTGCATATTATTTTTTAGCCCCACCATTCTGCTCTGCCTGTCTAACTCATTGATCATGCTTTGCAGTTCTTGTCCTGAGTGGCTTAGCAAGGCAATGTCATCAGCGAATCGCAAATTACTCAGGTATTCTTCATTAACTCTTATCCCCAAATGTTCCCATTTCAGGCCGCGGAATACCTCCTGTAAACAGGCAGTGAATAGCATTGGCGAGATCGTGTCTCCCTGCCTGACACCCTTCCTTATTGGAATTTTATTGCTGACTATATGGAGGACTATGGTAGGCGTGCAATCGTTATAAATATCTTCCAATATTTTCACATAACACTCTTCCACACGCTGATTCTGCAGTGCCTGCATGACAGTTGAGATTTCCACTGAGTTAAATGCTTTCTCGTAATCAATGAAGGCCATATATAGGGGTCGGTTATAATCTGTGCATTCCTCTATCACTCACTGATAGCGTGAACATGATCTATTGTTGAGTATCTTTTACGAAAGCCTGCCTAATTATTTGGTTGATTAAAGCCTAAGGTTGTCCTGACTATTAGCGATTACCCTAGCAAATACTTAGTAGGCAATACTTAGTAGCTTAGGGGCGAGGGGTGCCAACCTTTTTTTTAGGACGTGTTCGGATAACTCGCTTGCGCGTAAATTGCGCACCCTCCTTTTGGAGCCCTAATTAAAGAAAAAACGTGCGCAAATCATGCGAGCAAATACGTACGGTGCTCTATGCCTTATGGAACTTCTTTGTGATTTCCTTTGTAAACGAACTATAGTTTTAAGGAATTACAGTGCTCTCTCAGTGACACTTCCCAGGTGCTATGGCCAAGATGACAACAAAAAATGCACCGCCTACTGCTAGGCGCAAACATTTGCACACTACAAGTAATAATTAAATAGAAATGATGCCCCAAGGAAAACTGTGGTGTGCTCGATGCTCTCTTTTTTTTATTTTCTTCTAATGATGGAGTGCGTAAGCTAATAAATAAATAAATTATCATGTACAGTAAGCAGAATTTCACCAGAGCCATATATAAACCGCAGCCAGTTTAGGAGTATAATGACACAATAACTTTTTATCAGTGCGGGAGTACTGTAGCCGCGCTACTCGATCATAACGTCTAGCTAAAGCCATTTATTCACAAATCGTTCTATTTCTTGCACGAACACCTAAAACATCATATTGAACGCATGCTTATGCAGTCAAGTTATAATAAAGCACCTTCTCAATAAGAGCATTTCTTTCCAATCTCTTGAGTTGTTCCTCACCTGAAGGGGGACGGCATCCGCACGTATACGAACTACGAGCGACGACATCCGATCGAAGTGCTCGGGCAGGAAATGTTTTGAACATACGCAGGACCATTTTGCTGGCTCCCAGTCTCTTTGGCCTGGTCTAACGGCCTCAGTCCACTGCCTCTTTCGCTCTGGATCTTTCGGAAACCTGTTTGAAAACAATACTATTCACTGCACTCGGACAAAGAGCCGGGGCGGTACGAATACCACGTTCACGCCGTGTCGTGCGTTATGTTCTGCGAGCATGCATTTTACTCATTACGCAGTCAATTAAATACGAAAACAAAATGCAGTATACTTACGTGTGGAAAGTGACGCCCGGTTCTTGTCCTGGCGTGCGCGACCGACACCCAGGAACGCAGCAGCTGGGCATCGCAGCGTCTTTGTTGTCAATGGGAGCAGAAGTCTCACTTTCCGCCGTGTCTGACAGCTGCCGACAGCCTGGCGCGGCGCGAAATCGTCTGCTCGCGCCGCTCGCGTTGATCTTCGCGGCGCTCGCATGCCATTGGCTGAGAAAACGGCCAAGTGTCATGGCGGAGCCCTCGCTTCCGGCTTCAAAAGATGTGACGTAGCCAAGGAGGTTATATATTAAAACTTCTTGGACGTAGCAGCCTCTCCTCTTTTCCTTCTTTCCTCCATGCTGCGAAATGAAAGTAGTCACGTGATTTGACACAACTAATAACAATGTATCAACAAATTCAATTCACATAGAAACAGAACATAAAAATGTGTTTATAAAATTCATAAGCTTTGTACTGCAATCATATTTAAATTTTTATTTAAATGAGAAACAAAAACAAACAAATGTTGCTAGGGACAGAGAATTCTAGGGAGGAACCAGAGCTAGGGACTGCTGGTGACGGATTGAAGTAAACACAAAGAAAAAGGCCGGTTCCGGGCTCTGTCTAGACGCTTCGACCGGAACACTCCCAGCGCCGCAAGCGGAAATGGCTCTTTTTTTATCTCAGTTTCGATGCATAAGCGCTTAGCCACTCTTTCTTCTAGTTCGCTCCAAAACTGAACCAACCGAAGTGCGCTTGCGAGGCCGCGGGTTCGCGCCGTGTGGCTATAATCAGCTCTAGTGCCTAGAATATACTAGTATATTCTGTATTCTAGGCACTGTAGTGTGGCGACAGCGTGTGTTGCCGTGTCGTGCCTCGGCGCCTGTGGACGACGGTTCAATGGAGTCAGAATGGTCGAGCCTATATTCGACTACCAGTTCCGGCTGATTCTGATCGGCGACAGCACTGTCGGTAAGAGCACGCTACTCAAGGCGTTCACAGACGGCAAGTTTCACGACATCTGCGACCCAACTGTCGGCGTCGACTTCTTTGCCCGGCTCATCGAGGTGAAGAAGGATGTCAGAGTCAAGCTCCAGCTCTGGGATACGGCCGGACAGGAGCGATTCCGGTATACCTATCTCAAGACCAGTCCCTTATCGATTGGTCAGGCTGGTGAGGAGTGGTCGTCTCTTCTGTTTCAGTTCCATCACGCGCTCCTACTACCGCAACTCGGTGGGAGCCCTCCTTCTCTACGACATCACCAAGAGGGCCAGCTTCGAGCACTTGGTCGACTGGCTCTTCGAAGTCAAGCGCCACATCGAACCGCAGAAGGTCATATACCAGGTGGGTTGCGAGTGCGTAGCCGACGACATTACATGCTCGCTGCTCAACCGAGCATGAATTAGGGGGAGGGGGGAATGCCTCCTCCAGGTGAAGCAATGGGCTGGTGTTCGAATCCCGGTGCCGCTCAACTCTGTCGGATAAAAAAAAAATTGAGTGATTGTATACGCACGACGTCGTGTTCGCCGACCAGAAGTTTGTACACGCACTGGATGGATGGATGGACGGATAAGGCTGAACCCTTTAAATCGGGCGGTGGTTCAAGCCACCTAGCCATGACTTGTGAAATTTTACTCTTGCCTTGATTTTAGCCACCAATCAGATAACCTTCGCTCGGTCACTTCTACCCGCTTAAAATCTACTTTCCCTTCTCCGACTATAAACCCCAATGCTTTGAATAAATCAGCCCCGCTGCTTTCCACTGTAGGGGGAAGCCCTTTACAGAAAAGTATCGTGTTCAGCCGTTTCCTCCTCCTCTCCGCACGCAACGCACAACATGTCTATATCGTGGTACCTGACTTTATATGTCTTAGTCTGCAAAACTCCCGTCCTGACCTCAAACAACAAAGAGCTTCCCCTACAATTATCGTAGATATTTTTTTTGGCAATTTCCTGCTTAAAGGTCCGGTATGTTCCCCGTGCCAATTTCGTCAGCATCCCTGTTTCCCACAGAGCTCTCTCTGTTTCTTTAACCTTTTTCTTAACCGATAATTGCCGATTTGCCCCCCTACTGCTGTCCAGATATTTGCTTGTCAATTTTCTACTCCGCTTTCTCCATTTCGTATCAACATTCCTTATGTACAGGTATCTGAACACTTTCCTAACCCACTGTTTTTCCCCCATTTTTCTCAATCGCTCCTCAAATGCTATCTTACTGCTAGCTTCTCTGCTCTCGAGCGACGACCATCCCATATCACTCTGTTCCCCCTGAATTGGTGTATTGCCATGTGCTCCCAAAGCTAACCTCCCTATGCCACATTGTTTAATTTCTAACCTTGCTTGAACATCTGGTCTCATGCACAGGACCGCATTGCCGAAAGTCAGGCTAGGAACCATCACCCCTTTCCAGATCCCTCTTACCACTTCTTACCTATTGTAATTCGACAGTGCCTTATTTTTCATGACAGCTGCATTCCTACTAGCTTTATTCATTACATATTTTTCATGCTCTGTCAGATACTGAGCACCATTATTTATCCACACCCCAAGATAATTGTATTCATCCACTACTTCTAGCGTGAACCCGTGTATTCTATGCTTGCCGCCCTCATCATTAAATATCATGACTGCAGATTTTTCCTTACTAAACCTGAAACCTAATCTATCTCCCTCTGTACCACAAATATCTATCAACTTCGGCAAATCTTCCTTGTTGTCAGCCATTATAGCACCAAATCATCCGCATACATTAGTCCCGGTAATGACTGTTCAATCCATTCTCCTTGCTTGAAAAAGAAAGGTTGAGCTTAGTTCGCTCCTCTCTAGTTTGGTCTCTGACCCTTGCAGGTACAACATGAACAACTAAGGAGACAGGGGACATCCTTGTTTAAGCCCCCGCTGTATATATTAGGCCCTGATACATTCTTTCCCATTTTATTAGCACTCTGTTACTTTTATAGATATCTTTTAAAAGATTGATTACTCCATCCTCCACATCCAATGTGCCCAGTATGTCCCACAAATCCTCTTGAATAACGTTATCGTAGGCTCCCTTGATATCCGGAAATGCTATAGCCATAGGGGCCAGTAGATGAACTGAGGATTGGGCGAGTTGGTGGCGATCCATCTTATTAAAAACCAGCGCTGAAGAACACAGACGAGGACCTTCAGCACCTTCAGTGTGTCTCGTCTCGTCCTCTGTCTGTGTTCGTCAGCATGGTTTTTAATAAAGGGCCTGTGTTCGTTTTCAGTAATCGCTATGCACTACGTCAATGAAAACAGATTGTCCTCCAACCTCCTTTGTTTCCAGAACCCATTTTGTAGCTCCCCTAGCACCCCCTCGTTCTGCACCCAAGCCTGCAGTCTGTCCTTTATAATCAGCATCACCACCCTGAAAAACCACAGATGTCACTGTTATTAGACGGTAGTTGCTTATGTCAGCTTTGTCTTCCTTTCTCTTATATATTATGTTCATTATACTTAATTGCCATTCATCGGTGCTTTGCCATCCACTATCATTTTTTTCACTACCTGTATTAATGTTTACTTGGATTTTGGTCCTAGCTTCTTTATTAACATAATCGGAATACCATCTGGTCTTATCGACGTGCCAATAGGAACCTTCTTCTCTGCCCTTTCCCACTCTCCTTGCTCAAGTGAAGCTATTGCAGTAACCGGTCTATCCACCTTCGATAAATTGTGTGCAACATTTCTTTAAATTTTTCTGTCATCCTTGTTCCTAAGTGTTTCATTGCTTCATCCCCTTCTAGTCTAATACCCTGATCTCTGACAATAAGCATTTGCTCTAGCCTAGTCTTATTACTCATAGTATTTAGATGTTTCCACAATTTCTGAGCTGCTTTTCTATCCTTTTTATTTACTTTTGACATCCATTGGGCACCCTTTCTTCTAATTTTCTCATTAATCAAATAGGATGCTTCCATTTTACATTTTATGAACGTATCCCATTTTCTGTCTACTTCAACTTCTGGTTCCCCCCTCTTCTTGGAATATTCCCTGCAGGGGGGCGTCTGCAGCTTGCAGGCGTTGGTGAGTGGCGACACCACGGGTTCCCGAGCATCCGCAGGGACATCCCCGCAGGGGATGACGGTGAACAGTGCATCACCACAGACCCGAGCACCCGTGCCTAGCCGTGCGTGGCATCGCCGTGTATGGGGAAAAAGGGATCCTGGTGGTTGAGCCGATGCCGAGCGTTTGGACCATTAAGGCCCCTCGGCGGAGGCAACACACCACTTTGGCCCCAGCTTCCTGTAGACGGCACCTCCGGTCTGACACGACCGGGAGAAATCTGCTGTCGCCTTTTCCTCTCCTCCCCTCCATCTTTCACTTTCCTAGCTCTTTCTCACAACTCTCCTATCTCCTACTCACTTCTTGGTTTCTCCTTTTTTCCTGGCGGCGAGGGTTAACCTTGTGTGACCAACTACACTGAGTTGCGTCATATGTGGTTATAGTTGAGGTGTACAGCTGGCGTGGACAGGACTTGCTATCAAGTTCCTGTCCCGTTCCCTTGTTGGACTCCATGGTGGGTGGCTGGCACCATGACCGAAAAACAAATTTTTTATGGCTCCCCCACTTTCAAAACCTGATCGCTCTCTCAAAAGAGGGCGGAGTGAGGCAGGCAACTTCTTTCAAAAAAGAAAAGTAACTTTCCCGAAATATCACGTGATCCACAGTGAAGAACAAGATAAACAGGCAAGAATAATATCCCCCTTCCTTGTGTCAAAGTGCTTGACTGAAAGCTTAGGCATTGGCTATAAGCTCTCAAAAATGGCCTGCGGCGACTTATTGCTTGAACTGTGTGACAATGTCCAACATTCTAAGCTCTCCAACCGAACGTCAAACCAATTGTCAAAGGTTCGGCCACGGCTCACAGAGCTACCGCAAAACTTGCGCAAAATGTGCTTCGCATGATCACCAGTCTGTTGTATGTGACGCAGCCCCGCGCTGTGCAAACTGTGAAGGAGACCATGCTGCATACTCCAGGGCGTGTCTGTCCTGGAAGAAAGAAAAAGAGATAATCACCATAAAGACGAAGGAAAACATTTCATTTAAAGAAGCGAGAAGGCGTTTTGCGCTTAGAAACACATTCTCCTTCACAGCAAAACAAAACTTCGCTGATGTGGTGCGCAGGGGCGTAGCACCACACAGCACTCCGGCACCTGCCAAGGCCGCTTTCAAACAGCCTATGGCAGGGTCATCCAAGCCCCAGGCAGGGCCAGCGAAAGCTGCCCTGTCATTGCCAAAGCAGAGAGTGCCGGTTCATGGATCGGCATCTCGCAGGACCTCCCCCCGTCGGGAGAGGCCTGAAACTAACACAACCGTGGCTGCGCGGTCCTCCAGCACCTCTGCTGAGGTGGTGGATATAACCCCCAGTCCGCCCGCTTTACAGCGGCGGAGCAGCTCTCTTGAGTGAAAAAAAGACAGGACCCTCATAACGGGCCCACCACATAAGTAAATCCCCTTTCAATTCCTCTCAAAAGCATAAACATGGCTTTTTTAATTCACTGGAATTGTAGAGGACTTATGCGGAATTACAGTGACATAACACATATTTTAGGGTCAATGTTACCCATAGTTTTATGTCTTCAGGATACCAATCTTGGTCCACAACATGTGCATATCCTGAAACATTATAAAACTTTTAGACGCGATCGCGAGCAGGCAAATCGACTCACGGGAGGCGTCGCAATTGTCGTTCAAAGCGGTGTCCCTGCTCAAGAAATCAAGCTCAATACAAAACTTGAGGCGGTTATTTAGAATCGTCAGGTATAAAACACTAACAATCTGTTCCGTATACATTCCTCCACATTTTACATTAACGGTCCATTATCTACAAGAACTGATAAATGAACTTCCAGAGCCATATCTGGTGGTTGGGGATTTTAACGCTCACTCCCCTTTTTGGGGAAGCGAGCGCTGCGACTCTAGGGGACAAAAAATCGAGGATTATATTCTCACAAACAATATTTGTCTAACAATATTTGTCTTTTGAACATGGAAAAGGCCATATACTTCTCTCCAACCTCGGGCAATATGAGCTGTTTAGAATTGTCTTTTAGTTCTCCATCTGTTTTTAACGATTTTAAATGGGACGTTATCGACAACCCATATGGCAGCGATCACCTTCCTGTATTAAGAAGTTTGACATCTGCACCAGCAATCATCCCAACTAAACCGCGACGTTGGAAGCTGCATGTAGCAGACTGGGAAATATTTAGAGCACAAGCCAACTTAGAAGATATAGTCTTAGAAAACCTAGCATCGATGAGATAAAACGAAATGTTCACGAATTGTATTATTACTGCCGCACAATTAGCTATTCCTCAGTCTCAGTCTTCAGGAGCGGTGCGGCAAAAACGCAAAGTGTGGTGGACAAAAAGGAGTGCAAGGAAGCAAAAAAAAAACAACAAAATAGAGCTTGTGGCAAATTTCGCGGGTTCTCTACACATGAGAACCTCGGACGTTTTAAAAAGGCAAGAACAAAAGCTCTGTATGTTCGTCGCAGTGCCGAGAAAGCTTCATGGCAAAGTTACATTTCATCTATAAGCTGTCAAATAACATCAAAGAAAATGTAGGAACAGGTTCGGAAATTAAATGGCAACTTCTCACTGTTCATGATTCCTGTTTTGACAACACCTGGCATACAAACAAGCATAGGGGAACAGGCAAACATTTTGGTGCAACACTTCGCTGCAGTTTCTAGTTCATCTCACTATACGCAGTCATTCCTGAAATACAAGAGCATTGCCGAAAAACGACTTCCAACAAGTGGAGGTGCAAACCAACTATACAACAATTTAATCACTCTCCGAGAAATCAGTACTGTACTGTCTGCCGGCAAAAAAACTGCTCCAGGACCCGACCAGATACACTATCAAATGCTTGCCCATCTTTCCCAGCCTGCCATAGAGGCACTCTTGAATTTCTTAAACAAAATATTCACAGAAGGAAAAATGCCTAATGAGTGGAAGAAAGCCATAATAGTGCCATTGCTGAAACCTGGAAAACCATCGACTTCCCCAAGTAGCTGTAGGCCAATAGCCCTCACAAACTGTCTCGCAAAATCTTTCGAAAGTGTCCTTAATATAAGATTAGCATTTGACCTTGAATACCGCGAACTTCTTGATGTCCATCAATGCGTTTATAAAAAGGGATGCTCAACAACAGACCATTTAGTTCGCCTCGAAAGCAGAATAAGAGACGCTTTTATACATAAACAGCACTGTCTTGCCGTTTTCTTCGATATGGAGAAAGCGTTGATAAAACCTGGAGGTTTGGGATCCTCCGCGACCTGGGCGACCTAGGTATCCGCGGTAGGATGTTAAACTGCCTCGCTGACTTCCTTTCCAACCGCTCATTTCAAGTACGCCTGGGATCAACCCTGTCCAGGAGCTTCGTTCAAGAGAACGGGGTTCCTCGGGGTGTATTTTAAGCACGACATTGTTGATTATAAAAATGAATTCTATAAGTAAAATAATCCCAAAGTCGATCCTGTATTCAGTGTACATTGATGATCTTCAAATAGCCTGCACATCCTCTCTAGTTTGGTCTCTGACCCTTGCAGGTACAACATGAACAACTAAGGAGACAGGGGACATCCTTGTTTAAGCCCCCGCTGTATATATTAGGCCCTGATACATTCTTTCCCATTTTATTAGCACTCTGTTACTTTTATAGATATCTTTTAAAAGATTGATTACTCCATCCTCCACATCCAATGTGCCCAGTATGTCCCACAAATCCTCTTGAATAACGTTATCGTAGGCTCCCTTGATATCCGGAAATGCTATAGCCATAGGGGCCAGTAGATGAACTGAGGATTGGGCGAGTTGGTGGCGATCCATCTTATTAAAAACCAGCGCTGAAGAACACAGACGAGGACCTTCAGCACCTTCAGTGTGTCTCGTCTCGTCCTCTGTCTGTGTTCGTCAGCATGGTTTTTAATAAAGGGCCTGTGTTCGTTTTCAGTAATCGCTATGCACTACGTCAATGAAAACAGATTGTCCTCCAACCTCCTTTGTTTCCAGAACCCATTTTGTAGCTCCCCTAGCACCCCCTCGTTCTGCACCCAAGCCTGCAGTCTGTCCTTTATAATCAGCATCACCACCCTGAAAAACCACAGATGTCACTGTTATTAGACGGTAGTTGCTTATGTCAGCTTTGTCTTCCTTTCTCTTATATATTATGTTCATTATACTTAATTGCCATTCATCGGTGCTTTGCCATCCACTATCATTTTTTTCACTACCTGTATTAATGTTTACTTGGATTTTGGTCCTAGCTTCTTTATTAACATAATCGGAATACCATCTGGTCTTATCGACGTGCCAATAGGAACCTTCTTCTCTGCCCTTTCCCACTCTCCTTGCTCAAGTGAAGCTATTGCAGTAACCGGTCTATCCACCTTCGATAAATTGTGTGCAACATTTCTTTAAATTTTTCTGTCATCCTTGTTCCTAAGTGTTTCATTGCTTCATCCCCTTCTAGTCTAATACCCTGATCTCTGACAATAAGCATTTGCTCTAGCCTAGTCTTATTACTCATAGTATTTAGATGTTTCCACAATTTCTGAGCTGCTTTTCTATCCTTTTTATTTACTTTTGACATCCATTGGGCACCCTTTCTTCTAATTTTCTCATTAATCAAATAGGATGCTTCCATTTTACATTTTATGAACGTATCCCATTTTCTGTCTACTTCAACTTCTGGTTCCCCCCTCTTCTTGGAATATTCCCTGCAGGGGGGCGTCTGCAGCTTGCAGGCGTTGGTGAGTGGCGACACCACGGGTTCCCGAGCATCCGCAGGGACATCCCCGCAGGGGATGACGGTGAACAGTGCATCACCACAGACCCGAGCACCCGTGCCTAGCCGTGCGTGGCATCGCCGTGTATGGGGAAAAAGGGATCCTGGTGGTTGAGCCGATGCCGAGCGTTTGGACCATTAAGGCCCCTCGGCGGAGGCAACACACCACTTTGGCCCCAGCTTCCTGTAGACGGCACCTCCGGTCTGACACGACCGGGAGAAATCTGCTGTCGCCTTTTCCTCTCCTCCCCTCCATCTTTCACTTTCCTAGCTCTTTCTCACAACTCTCCTATCTCCTACTCACTTCTTGGTTTCTCCTTTTTTCCTGGCGGCGAGGGTTAACCTTGTGTGACCAACTACACTGAGTTGCGTCATATGTGGTTATAGTTGAGGTGTACAGCTGGCGTGGACAGGACTTGCTATCAAGTTCCTGTCCCGTTCCCTTGTTGGACTCCATGGTGGGTGGCTGGCACCATGACCGAAAAACAAATTTTTTATGGCTCCCCCACTTTCAAAACCTGATCGCTCTCTCAAAAGAGGGCGGAGTGAGGCAGGCAACTTCTTTCAAAAAAGAAAAGTAACTTTCCCGAAATATCACGTGATCCACAGTGAAGAACAAGATAAACAGGCAAGAATAATATCCCCCTTCCTTGTGTCAAAGTGCTTGACTGAAAGCTTAGGCATTGGCTATAAGCTCTCAAAAATGGCCTGCGGCGACTTATTGCTTGAACTGTGTGACAATGTCCAACATTCTAAGCTCTCCAACCGAACGTCAAACCAATTGTCAAAGGTTCGGCCACGGCTCACAGAGCTACCGCAAAACTTGCGCAAAATGTGCTTCGCATGATCACCAGTCTGTTGTATGTGACGCAGCCCCGCGCTGTGCAAACTGTGAAGGAGACCATGCTGCATACTCCAGGGCGTGTCTGTCCTGGAAGAAAGAAAAAGAGATAATCACCATAAAGACGAAGGAAAACATTTCATTTAAAGAAGCGAGAAGGCGTTTTGCGCTTAGAAACACATTCTCCTTCACAGCAAAACAAAACTTCGCTGATGTGGTGCGCAGGGGCGTAGCACCACACAGCACTCCGGCACCTGCCAAGGCCGCTTTCAAACAGCCTATGGCAGGGTCATCCAAGCCCCAGGCAGGGCCAGCGAAAGCTGCCCTGTCATTGCCAAAGCAGAGAGTGCCGGTTCATGGATCGGCATCTCGCAGGACCTCCCCCCGTCGGGAGAGGCCTGAAACTAACACAACCGTGGCTGCGCGGTCCTCCAGCACCTCTGCTGAGGTGGTGGATATAACCCCCAGTCCGCCCGCTTTACAGCGGCGGAGCAGCTCTCTTGAGTGAAAAAAAGACAGGACCCTCATAACGGGCCCACCACATAAGTAAATCCCCTTTCAATTCCTCTCAAAAGCATAAACATGGCTTTTTTAATTCACTGGAATTGTAGAGGACTTATGCGGAATTACAGTGACATAACACATATTTTAGGGTCAATGTTACCCATAGTTTTATGTCTTCAGGATACCAATCTTGGTCCACAACATGTGCATATCCTGAAACATTATAAAACTTTTAGACGCGATCGCGAGCAGGCAAATCGACTCACGGGAGGCGTCGCAATTGTCGTTCAAAGCGGTGTCCCTGCTCAAGAAATCAAGCTCAATACAAAACTTGAGGCGGTTATTTAGAATCGTCAGGTATAAAACACTAACAATCTGTTCCGTATACATTCCTCCACATTTTACATTAACGGTCCATTATCTACAAGAACTGATAAATGAACTTCCAGAGCCATATCTGGTGGTTGGGGATTTTAACGCTCACTCCCCTTTTTGGGGAAGCGAGCGCTGCGACTCTAGGGGACAAAAAATCGAGGATTATATTCTCACAAACAATATTTGTCTAACAATATTTGTCTTTTGAACATGGAAAAGGCCATATACTTCTCTCCAACCTCGGGCAATATGAGCTGTTTAGAATTGTCTTTTAGTTCTCCATCTGTTTTTAACGATTTTAAATGGGACGTTATCGACAACCCATATGGCAGCGATCACCTTCCTGTATTAAGAAGTTTGACATCTGCACCAGCAATCATCCCAACTAAACCGCGACGTTGGAAGCTGCATGTAGCAGACTGGGAAATATTTAGAGCACAAGCCAACTTAGAAGATATAGTCTTAGAAAACCTAGCATCGATGAGATAAAACGAAATGTTCACGAATTGTATTATTACTGCCGCACAATTAGCTATTCCTCAGTCTCAGTCTTCAGGAGCGGTGCGGCAAAAACGCAAAGTGTGGTGGACAAAAAGGAGTGCAAGGAAGCAAAAAAAAAACAACAAAATAGAGCTTGTGGCAAATTTCGCGGGTTCTCTACACATGAGAACCTCGGACGTTTTAAAAAGGCAAGAACAAAAGCTCTGTATGTTCGTCGCAGTGCCGAGAAAGCTTCATGGCAAAGTTACATTTCATCTATAAGCTGTCAAATAACATCAAAGAAAATGTAGGAACAGGTTCGGAAATTAAATGGCAACTTCTCACTGTTCATGATTCCTGTTTTGACAACACCTGGCATACAAACAAGCATAGGGGAACAGGCAAACATTTTGGTGCAACACTTCGCTGCAGTTTCTAGTTCATCTCACTATACGCAGTCATTCCTGAAATACAAGAGCATTGCCGAAAAACGACTTCCAACAAGTGGAGGTGCAAACCAACTATACAACAATTTAATCACTCTCCGAGAAATCAGTACTGTACTGTCTGCCGGCAAAAAAACTGCTCCAGGACCCGACCAGATACACTATCAAATGCTTGCCCATCTTTCCCAGCCTGCCATAGAGGCACTCTTGAATTTCTTAAACAAAATATTCACAGAAGGAAAAATGCCTAATGAGTGGAAGAAAGCCATAATAGTGCCATTGCTGAAACCTGGAAAACCATCGACTTCCCCAAGTAGCTGTAGGCCAATAGCCCTCACAAACTGTCTCGCAAAATCTTTCGAAAGTGTCCTTAATATAAGATTAGCATTTGACCTTGAATACCGCGAACTTCTTGATGTCCATCAATGCGTTTATAAAAAGGGATGCTCAACAACAGACCATTTAGTTCGCCTCGAAAGCAGAATAAGAGACGCTTTTATACATAAACAGCACTGTCTTGCCGTTTTCTTCGATATGGAGAAAGCGTTGATAAAACCTGGAGGTTTGGGATCCTCCGCGACCTGGGCGACCTAGGTATCCGCGGTAGGATGTTAAACTGCCTCGCTGACTTCCTTTCCAACCGCTCATTTCAAGTACGCCTGGGATCAACCCTGTCCAGGAGCTTCGTTCAAGAGAACGGGGTTCCTCGGGGTGTATTTTAAGCACGACATTGTTGATTATAAAAATGAATTCTATAAGTAAAATAATCCCAAAGTCGATCCTGTATTCAGTGTACATTGATGATCTTCAAATAGCCTGCACATCCTTAAACGTAGCAACATGCGAGACACAAATACAGTTGACAATGAATAAACTATTGACATGGGCAGATCAGAATGGCTTCCAGTTTTCCACACAGAAAACAGTAGCCATCCTTTTCTCATGAAATGAGGCATACAAGCCGACCCATTTATACACCTGAACGGATACAGATACCCGTCAAAAATGAGCACAAATTTCTAGGGATAACTTTTGACAAAACCTCAATTTCCTGCCTCATATAAACGCACTGAAAAAGAAAGCCTCCGGATCCCTAAATATACTCAAAGTACGGTTACGTAATTGTTTGGGTGCTGACAGGACATGTCTTTTGCAAATTTATTGCTCAGTGGTACGCTCCACCTTAGACTACGGATGTATAATTTACGGGTCAGCGAGACCTTCGTACCTGAAACGACTAAATCCAATGCATAATTTAGGTTTGCGTCTTTCCTCTGTTGCTTACAGGACGTCGCCCTTAAATAGTCTTTATGTAGAAATAAACGAACCGTCCCTTACAGATAGAACCATGCTCACATGCTCATACATTTTGAAAATCCGTTCGCTGCCCAAACACCTATGTTACCCAATAGTCACAAAGTGCCCACCTAGAACATTGTTTAACAATAAACTGCTCGCTATCAGGCCACTCCTCCTGCGTTCTGAAGAGATGTGCCAAAATCTCGGCGTACTAGATACATTACCTGGCATTGCACGGAGACGAGATCCAGTACCTCCATGGTAGTTTTCCTGCAATCTGTGATCTCACCCTTACTCAGTTCCATAAAAAACAAACTCCGCAACAACATATAATTCAAGAATTCCTTGCACTCGAATAAAAATGCAGTAGTTTTACGCAGTTTTATATAAATGGTTGAAAAACGGACGTTACGTAGGAAGCTCAGTGTTCCGAGGGAAGTCGGAGAAAACGGTACGACTTCCACAGTGCTCATCCATCTTCACTGCAGAATGTTACACAGTCTGTGCGGCTGTAGAAAATAGAAAACGAAAACCTCATCGACAGTGTTATTTGCACAGATTCCTCAGGCAACTTACAGCTTTGCACTCTAGAAATGCAGTCACTCTGATTCTTGGTGACATCATGCACAAGATAGTAACAGCGACAGCTCGAGGGCAAAACATAAAATTGTACTCGGTTCCCAGTCATGTCGGAATAAGAGGCAATGAGAGGACAGATTTCTGCGCCGCTAAAGCTCGTGGCAAGTGTGGAGTTCGCTGACCGTTCTTCGAACGAAGACTGTGAAAGGCCGCGCCAGTGTCGGCGCCACGTGCCGCATCAAAGGGAGCCGTCTGGTCCCTACTTCCTCCGTCTTGCAGCGGACGTCCTTGTTTACCCGCGCCGCCTCGGGCATAATCCGCCTTGAAAAAGCCTAACCAGATACAGCTGTCGACATGTGTGCGTCGTCAAGGGGTGACGAGACTTCGGCGATGCGGGAGAGATACAGCTGGGTGGGGACCGAGTGCTGGGTGACCAGGAAACGGATTATTCCCTTAACGACTGTGTTCTCTTTGTTGCTGTCAACAACCTGAGTCATCGCCTCGTTGGCACATGTTTCTAGCATCTGTGGTGCCGTGGGGAACGGAAGTCGCATTTGTGTTGTTTGTGTGGTTATTTGAAACCTCCTTCCCAAATGTTTTAATCAGAACTTTTTCCCCAAACTCTGATCAGTGGGCGGACCTTATTTTCCTTTCCCTAACCACTGATTGGCGAGATGGGTCGTTTGTTATCTTATTGGTTGCTGTCCCCGCTAAGGGCGGAGACAGAGGGTTTAAAACCAAGCGCTCTGGGTTGAGCGGGGGCTGAATTCGTCTGATCCACGATTTAGTCATGTAAATAGTTTTCTCCTTGCTTTGTTTCTTCTCGTTTTTTTTTACCTGTGTTGTAAATAAATAGTTAACCTTCTCCTTTCCTTGAGTAATGTGAATGTTTGCAAGTAGAACCACCGGGTCATCAAGAAACCCCGATTTCTTCATCAAGTAGTTTCCACTCATCGCCACCGGAAGGGGAAACTCAACTGCAAGGAAATAAAGTAAATATACCTTTTAAGGAATGCATAAAGTTAGTACAGCGTAAACTAAGAGAAAAATGGCAGTCCGCATGGAATGGCGGAGTGAATAGTAAACTACACTTGGTAAAACCGATTTTAGGGGAATTTAAATCATGTGTTCACCGGGAACGTTTTAAGGAAGTGATCGGATAGGTCACACGTACCTTACGCACAACTTCCTGCTAACAAAACAAGACAAACCTTTCTGTGAATGTGGAGATGATCTTACTGTTAATCACATTTTATTTTCATATGTGAAACTTGAAACACTAAGAAAGAAGTATTTTACTCAATTTTATAATAAATGCATTCCTTTTCATCCAGCACTGCTCTTAGATGACAATGCCATTGTTAACATACCTTCTGTTTTTAGCTTTTTAAAAGAAGCAGGTGTACTTGAAAACTAAATTTTTAACCACTGGTTCGCTTTATTGCATGGTAAACCTCAGCCACTTTCTCATTCCTGAGAAAAAGGCTGAGGTTCTTTATTTGATTGGTCTGGAGCCTCAGGGTCCTTGCCCAGCCAAGGATAGCCGCTGAGGCTACCTTACCTTCTCTGGAGTTTTTACCATTAGCTATTTCCAGATTTCTTATTCTCTGTTTTTTACTAGGCAGTTCAATATTTTTAGGCCATCTACACCATCGACGATTTTTCATATTCCTAAACATTCTACAGAAAACCATTTCTATACCTTGAGCTTGGTGCATGATGGCCTTAGCTGCCTATGTGCCATAAAACCCAACACAACACTCTTCTTGGAATATCTGTGTTCCCCGGACGCTTCCTGACATTTCTCTCTCGCCCTCTTGACCTCCTCATCGCACCAACTCTTGGGTTTGCGTCTTTTCCCTTTTGGCTTTACTCACACCTTAGCTAGCTCTAGCTCAAGTAATCGAGTTAATTTGGTATAAGTCCATTCTGTTTCATTATTCTCAAAAATTACTTTCTCAATTTGTTTGGCTGCTTCTTCCAATTGCTTATCTGAGTAAAAATTCTCCTCTGATTGTTCATCTCGCTTCATTTTTACATATGTTTCTCTTTTTAAACTCAACTTGATACGTTTGTGGCCACTACCTAAACTTCTGGAACCATGTTCATCCATGCTCATTACCCCTAATCTATTATACATCCTCTGTGACATAAGTGCATGATCTATTGTCGAGTGCAGACTCCCTGCCTCCCATGTTATGAGCTCTTCACACTTCCCGGTACTGTTGCATACAACTAAATCATGCCTGTCACACATATCGTGCAGCATGCTTCCTGTCGAATAAGTGTACCCATCCAGGTCTTTTATGTGTGCATTCATGTCGCCTGGTATACTTATCTCGCCCTGTCCTCCAGCTCATGAATGTCGCTTGCAGTACATTCCACCATTTTCCGGTTTTCCTCTTTGCCATTAGCTCCTTTTCGCAGGTAAACAAAGCCAAGGAGTGTTTGCTCCCCTGCCACTTTTCTTTTTAGCCATAAATGTTCCTTGCATTCCAGTTTAACCCTTCAAAAATTCACACCTTTATGAATGAATGCCCCAATTTCACCCCCCCCTTTCTGCTGTCCTCTGTTCTAATGCAATATTCCCATGCGTAGTCTGGGTTACAGGGTGGTTGCTCCATGTCTCTAAGATATGTTTCCACTAAACTATATACCATTAATTCCTCCTGCCTTAACTGTTCTTCTATTTCCTCCCATTTCAGCCTATTCCTGCCACCTTGCATGTTAATGTAACCTATGTCTGAATTAACTTGGCCCTGGCGCTTGCCTATTTCTTCTATGGCTCCGTCGTTTCTTTGACCTTGGTTCTTCCTTCTCTACACTGGTTCTCTCGGAGCTCTGGGTCCCCCCAAAAAAGCTGTTGCCCTGCGACCTATGCTACTCCCTACCCTCTTGCCAGTGGCACGCTTGCTCCATCTGACAATGAAAATTGGCGTCCGCTCTCGTCATGCATAGTCGCCTGCTGAGTAATTTTTTTCACCATCCATGCTCGATGGCCTCTACCAGTTCGTCGGTGTTTTATCGTGGACGACAGGCACTTCGGCGTTGCTGTGATGGAGATCTGCATAAGGGAGAAGTATGACAGCTTCGCGAAACAAGCGTTCAGAGATTTTCTAAGTCAGAACGAACACATTGTTCGTGGCTCATCCTTGCCTGCCATCTTCTTTCGAGGCGCGCCCTCTTGTGTGGCCTCCTTTGTGTTGCTAGTCTTTAGCTTTATTGATTGTTATGATTAAGGCGCTCTCATAATGGTACACCGCTTGGCTCATGTAAACTATTCTGGTTGATACGGTGCAGCATTCGGCAGCGCTTTTTGGCAAGCGAGCTAGCTAGATGTGCTGGTTGGCCGGTCTTCTTGCTGCTGACCTTCGTGCACCTTTCGCTTTTCTAACCTAGTGGTTTTCAGCCTCAGCGCCTTCCTTATAGTTTGCCACGTGCAAAAGACTCCACCATACACTATATATTAATACATGCACGAGTTATAGCATGCATGTAAGGAAGCCCAACTTATGATGCGGCACTGTATTAGAGCACTGCTTTCAGTGCTCTCCCTATTCTTAGATGGCAGTGAACCCGGAGAGTTCTCGAAAAATTGAAAAAAGAAATGAGGTTATATGTGCCAGGATATGCAGATTACAGAGGGCAGCTTTTTATATACTACAGAAAACCTTGTTTGAGCTATGAGTGAGGGTTAGCTATTCTCAAAGAAGAAAAATCTACCAAACAACAGATGCACAATTACCTAGCAGTGCATAGCTCATGATACAGCATCACAAGACAGTTAAAAGCTTACATCAGTCCAGGATTATTGCGGCTAATAGACCTGTTTATAAACATTAAGGAGATTCAGGACAGTTCATTGCATTTATTGCAGTCAGCCACCAAAAACAAGTATTAATAGTGTCCAGTGCAGTGTACACAGTACCAAGGCTTCTTCACTGTCTCCTTATTCACAGTAGCACAAGTCCTGCAAGTTGAGGAAAACCACAATTAAGTATGGCAGAAGGATAGCAAAATTTGTGGTAGCATGCTGTGTACACTAGAAGAGTATGGTGAGGGGCTAGTTGGTACGACATTATGGGAACAATGAATATTACATTAAGGATAGTTGCCGGGCCAGTTGGTACATCTTACTGAAAAACAGCGCGCTTACATGAGACAAAGAAAGAAGACACGCACAAACACAGCACTGACTTACAACTGCAGGTTTATTGCATTGCTCGCACTTAATACCAAAAAGGAAAACAAAAACAAAACCCAAAGGAAGGCGAGGAAGATTTCCTTCTGTCACATCATGTCGTCAAGGTTTTTCAAGATATTCAATCTCTTCTTGTCAATGCCATCGATGGTGTGCTAATGCATGAGAGAAGCATTGCCGGGTACCCCGAATGAAGCATTCTCTGGGCTTGATTCTGAAAACTTACCTCTAGAGAGTGCTGACAAGACTTGGTTAACGCGTTATTGAAGGCGGCTTGAACAATGCTTGGCTCAAAAGACCAGCAAATGTGTTGTGGTAAAAACTGCAACTTGAGATCGAGAAAGCGAATGGAGCCATTCTTCGGGATCTCGTGGGTTAAATCAGGGTTGATAAACATTGAAAATCGCCAACACACTGTCAACCTGCTGCAGGAAATCGTCGTTGCTGTCTTGCTTTCTCGAGCTCAGGTTGCAATTTTCACCACAACACGTTTGCTGGTCTTTTGAGCCAGGGGCAACAATCCTGTCTTGCGTACAACTTCGCGCATTCAAAGCTAATAAAGAGAAACATTGTTCAAGCCACCTTCAATAACACGTTGAGCCAAGTCTTGTCAGCACTCTCTAGAGATATGTTTTCAGAATCAAGCCCAGAGAATGCTTCATTCTGGGTAGCCGGCAATTATCATCATTCCGGCAGTGTACTATGTTTTTACTTTGTTCATTGCCGATTCCATGTCTTCATAGAAGCTTTCAACAGTCTGGTCATCATGGCTAGATGTAGGCGCATAGGCCACCCCACAAAGCTGACGTCTCCTCGCGGCTGCGCTCACTTAACCCATTTCGGGTCTTTGTTGTGTTCACGGTCGTTGTCGAAGTGGTAGTTAGGCCTGAGGCTTTTCGGAGCTGCCTGCACCACAATAGAAGAGACACGACCAAGATATTGGGGTTGACTTGGGGAGATAAGTACGTTCTCCCCACTCAATCGCGGCTGACACGGTTCAAAGCCGACCGGACCCCACCCCGTGATTGCGTACGCTACCGAGCGCTTGCCGACCACGGCGGGCCTTGCTCTGGGGGAACAAAGGAACGACACATTGGCTGACACAAACAGGCGTTTATTGCTACAGAAACAATAACGCCAGCTAGCAACAAGGTACGCTAGTGAATCCAGGTCGTCGACTCACCAGCAAGGTTCCGAGCGAATGTTCGCCCGCGCTAGGGCAAGGGATATAGACCGTTTACAGCGCGCAGTTCTTCCGTTTGAGACCAGATGGCGCCACAGACGCGCTCGGAACACGGCGCCATTACGGACCTCGTAAGTCGCCGGAGTGTACGCCTCGATGCAGTAATGGAAATATCGCGGGTGGCTGCCGAAGTGTTCTTTCTGCGAAGATGGGGAAAGGCAGAGGAAATACGTGCTTTATTGTGGATTGCAAGAATTGCGACAGAGAGTTAAAGGTGCAGGATGCGATCGTTTGCGAGCCTCACGGAACCGAACTGCACAAGGAAGTACTGCCCCTGTTCGCGCCCGTTTGCCATGCGTCATTTCCGAACGGGCGAACGCGACAAACACGTCCGCCAGTGCTAGATGGCCAATATAGAAAGAAAGGTTACGATCTTGGAAAATCTGCGAGGGTAAGTGCGCAACATTGCTTCATGATCAAAGTGTTCCGCCACCGAAACCGTCACTTCGTGCTTTCAGTTGCTGTGCAGTTGCGCCTACGTGTGTAGTGAGGCCGCATTGCTCGTAAGTTAAGGTGTTCGGCAATTGTAGTAACAGCAGCGCCGGAGGCCAGATCAGGTACGGAAAAGAAGGACGACTTATGCTCCTACATGCCGCTACTGTAGATCGTGCGCTGCACAGCCGTACGAACGGACAACGCTTACCGTCCGTGTATTGTATGCCGTCTTGGTGCTACTCTTGAACTTCGCTCCAAGTAGAGCACTATTCGTGGACCAGATTCGGAATACAGCATTTGCGTTACGGCTGCTGGGCTGGATGATTGCCACTTCCTCGCGGTCCATGCGAGACAGCCACTAAAAGTTACCCCGCAGGCCAGCGCTCAGAGAGAAGCTGATTACTTACCACCAACGAGACCTCGAGCATTTTCATGTCCGCATATCGAGAGTGGAGCGTACCGCAATTTCATATGTGAGACTGACATAATTATGAACTTCGTGTAGTGTGAATGTGTTGCTGTGCGCATTATAACAATTATATCGCGGAATCCTTCGAAACGATTGCGCGCCAGATTGTGAAGGCTGTTTGATGAATGGTACTGCTATACATGGTAGTTAACATTTGTGTGTCTATTTATTTTTGTCACCTTTGTGTGCTTAACAAACCAATATAAAATATTTTCGGTTTCCTAAGCACCGTTAACAGGTTGCAAACAAATGCGTACGATGTGCATGCGAGCGTTTTAGAGCGGTGTCTGCGTGCATGTACAGAATACTACAACGACCTGCGCTGCCGCAGAAGCATTAAACCTTGCCGTTTAAGATAATAACAATAAAAAAAAACATTCAGCAAAGCCTTCTGCGGACGCAAAGACGAGTATCAGGAAATCCATCCATTGGCTGGCATGAAACCGGACACCGTTTTCAAGGCCACAAGAGATCAAATTAGAGTTCTCACGTGTCCTTCGAATCTTTGGCCAAACCATACTGTCTCCTTCCCACTATTTTACAACCGTATCAGCCGAAACACAGCCTGTTGGAACCGAACCATCAGACGCGGCAGCCGTCGCGACGAGGCGCGCTCGGAGCAGTCAGGAGGCGTGCAATGGCGGCGTGCTCACGTGACCAAAGATGGCAGCCCCCATGATACGGCGCTGTAAAGCGTCTATATACTCCGAAGGCCGGACGGGACGAGTACGGGAGCCTGTCTCCCCGTCGCTTCCTCGCCCCGCCGGCGAAGAGCGGAGCCGCGAGCGACACGTCCGCCTGCGCCGACGATCCCAGCCGAAGCCCCCTTTCTCTCGCCCGCTGGCTTCGGCAGTCTCCCGCGCAGCGATGCTGGCGCCCTCTCCTGCCAGTTAATGTAACTGACAAGGGAATGCGCTCAGCCTCGAGGTGAGACTGCAGCTGCACGGTGCCTCGCGGGAAAGCAAACTCAAGGGGCTGCAGGGCAGGTCCCCACATCCCCCCAACCTTAAATAGACCCACGCGCCTGAAAGTACATGCTATGGAGGCGTCTCCTGGTCTTCATGTCCTTGAGGCACGTCTTGCAGCGGAGGTCGCGCCGACAGAGTCCACGCAGTCTTCCGCGGTGTTCCGAAGGCGGCGTGAAGGTCTCCGCTGGGACGACTCGCATGGCCCGCGGACTACCGTGTTCGCAGGCCCGCAAATAGAAGGCCGGTGGGAAAACTGCAGGCCAGGATTCTGCAGTAGTCGCCAGGGCAGCAGCAGCCGGAGGTGACTGCTGACTGGTCTCGCCACAGCTGCCACGGATGGATGCGGCGAACAGGATACAGGCCGCACCGTCGCAGCAGGTGGCAGCGAGACGATGTGCACCGGACAGCAAGCCTGGGTGGCTCCACCGGATCTGCAAAATTGCTGAAACGCTCTTGGCGTGCCTTTAACGTAGGTCACGGGAGAGGAAACGGCATCCGCAAGGGCCTCGTGGCACAATGCCTAACTCGCTAGCAAAACATGTCGGCGGCTGTGCAAACGCAAAGTTCGCGTGAACAAAGCCCTTTCTTGAGTTGAACGAGACTGCTCAGTTCGTGCGAGGTTACAAAAAAAATAAACGGGCGGGCAGCAAAGCGCGTCCCCTCTCAACGACACGGTCCGGTGGTCGTGTCTCTTCTAACGTGGTGCAGGCAGCTCCGAAAAGCCTCAGGCCTAACTACCACTCCGACAACGACCGTGAACACAGCAAAGACCCGAAACGGGTTAAGTGCGCGCAGCCGCGAGGAGACGTCAGCTTTGTGGGGTGGTCCTACGCCGCTCACTGCACAAAGCAGCTTCTGAGCGGTCGGCGCCCACCGTATCGGACGGTGTCGGAGCGCCCGGTGCCGAGCTGCAATACCAGTGAGCTCGTAGTGGCACCCGTGGCCCCAGGCCACCCGGCTCCCAGAGCCGCGACTCCCAGAGTCGAAAAAGAGACGGTAGAGAAAATATATACAGAAACTCGGACCACCCACGCGGCTTTCGTACTCACTCGCTTCGGGCTCGGCAACTCCGCGGGTGCTAGGCCTCGCGCTCCCTCGATGCGGACCAAGTGATTCTCACGAAGAAACTCCAGGGAAAAATGTGCTGAGCATGTCGAAAAGTTAAAACATGCTGCAGCGCAGTACACCTCGCACTCAAGAAAGCATGCCGCAGGTCCTAGCGATCAAAATTCACTCTAGGCCTAGCACTTGTCAAGTCCGGACAAGGAGCGTTCCTTGAACCAAACCGACAGTCGTCCAATGTTCCAAGAGCAGGCCCCACGTTGGGCGCCAGATGTGGGGTTGAATGGGGAGATAAGTACGTTCTTCCCACTCAATCGCGGCTGACACGGTTCAAAGCCGCCCGAACCCCACCCCGTGATCGCGTACGCTACCGAGCGCTCGCCGACCACAGCGGGCCTTGCTCTGAGGGAACAAAGGGATGGTGGCGCCATCTCTTGCCAGTTAATGTAACTGACAAGGGAATGCATTCAGCCTCGAGGTGAGACAGCCGCTGCACGGTGCCTCGCGGGAAAGCAAACTCGGGGGTGGGTTCAGGGCAGGTCCCCACATACTATAGAGCTCCTCTACATTGCCTGTTATATCCTGGTTAGTAAAAGATCCCAGTTCTCATCTATCCGCTAATCCGCGATAGCATAGTATGTGCCCGTCCTTTTGTACTGTACATGCCTCACCTGTCCTCCTAACTTCACTAAGCCCTATGACATCCATTTAATGCCCGCTAGTTCCTCAAACAGCACTGCTAGGCTAGCCTCACTAGATAAGGTTCTTGCGTTAAACGTTGCCAGGTTCAGATTCCATTGGCGACCTGCCGAGCCAGAAATTCTTAGCACCCTCCGCTGCGTCACAGGTCTGACCGCCGCCTTGGTCAGTTGCTTCGCAGCTGCTGGGGAGTGAGCACCAAAGGTTAATATTGCAACGGATAGAAGAAGAGATGAATAAAGACTCTCGGAGGCGCCGTGCTCTGGGATTCTGTGCTCTGTGCCTGGTGCTCTGTGTGGGCCGCCCTGTGCTCTTGACCTGTGTGCTGTGCCCGGGCGTTCTCGCGTCGTTCCCGCCTGGACCACGTAACATCTTTGGTGGAGGTGTGGATTTTACGCTGTGCCCACCACGCAGCTTCGTAGTACTCGTCAGGCCGGGACTACCACCATGGCTCCACCCGGCCGGTCAAGGAGCCCCACTACCCCCACTACCACTCCTTTCGTCATCATGGCTCCTCCTCGCGACCCCGGCACGTTTTCCGGCACAGGTGGCTTGGACGTCGAAGACCGGATTAACATCTACGAGCGTGTCAGCAACTACAACAGGTGGGACCCTACGCTAATGCTCGTGAACGTCATCTTTTACCTCAATGGCACGGCGCGCGTATGGTACGAGACCCACGAGGAAGAGCTAACAAGTTGGGACACCTTTAAGGAAAAGTTGAAGACGCTATTCGGTAGACCTGATGACCGCCAGCTCGCCGCCAAGAAACAGCTGGCTACTCGAGCACAATCTTCTACCGAGAGCTACGTGGCCTACATTCAGGACATCTTGGCGCTTTGTCACAAGGTCGACGCCGCAATGAGTGAGACCGATAAAGTGGGCCACGTGCTCAAAGGCATTGCCGACGATGCGTTCCACTTGCTTGTTTGCAAAGACTGTACCTCAATTGACTCCATCATAAACGAGTGCCGTCGATTTGAGCAAGTCAAAGGCCGTCGCATTTCGCCGTCGTTTTCTTGCCTTCCCAACACGGCCGCGACATCTTCCTGTGAGGACCACCGATCACCATCCCGCACGCCCTCGGACGCCCCTGCCGTCGCTGATTCAGTCACCCGGATTGTCCGACGTGAACTGGAGGCCCTCGCACCTGTGATATCCCCGCCCTCCGTCCCTGATACAACCCTGCCCGCTGTGTCGCTGATTCAGGCCGTCGTGCGGCAGGAACTCGCTCATCTGAACCTCGCTCCGGCAGTGTGCGCCATCAGAAGTCTGGACACCCCCCAGCCCCCTCCCTGTGCTTTTCGTCGCACCTATTATTCTCCGCCCCGTTCCCGCAATCCCAATGACTGGCGCACGGCGGACGACCATCCCATTTGCTTCCGGTGCTCTCGCATTGGCCACATCGCCCGTCATTGCCGCTGTCCATGGTCTTCAACGCCCCGCAACGTCTTCCCCTCCTTCTACAGTCCCGCCTCATCCCACAACTTCTCGACCCGCGCCCCGTCCGAACAGTCTGCACCAGCTGTACCCCCTCCACGCCGATTCTCCCGCTCTCCGTCCCCGCAGGGCCGCCGCTCTCGTTCCCCCCAGTCGCCTTCTCGCAGCCGCTCCCAATTGGAAAACTAAGTGATGCAGCTCCCGGAGGTGACGCTGCATCAACGACCCGGACTACAAATCCTCTCTCGACCACTCGACCTAATCTTCTGAACGTCACTATCGACGGGGTTCCTGTGCGCGCCCCGATTGACACCGGTGCTCATGTATCAGTGATGAGTGCTGCCCTCCGCCGTCGCCTCCGCAAAGTCCTCACGCCTGCAACGTCCCGTGTGTGTGTCGCGGATGGTGGCACGCCTGCTGTGGACGGTATGTGTACCGCGCGCGTTACTATTGCCGGCCAGAGTATACCAGTTCAGCTCACCGTGCTGACCACCTGTGCCCATGACCTTATCCCCGGCTTAGATTTTTTGACTGACCATTCCGCCCTCATTGACTGCTCGGAGGGTGTTCTACACCTCGCCCTTCCAACGCTGGATTCAGACCCACTTGATGTATCACTGCGACTGTTCAGTACCGCATATGCTCGCCTGTCATCCCGAACCGCATCTTTTGTTCCATTGACCCCATCTCGCCCAGTTCCCGATGGCGACTATCTCGTTACTCCCAATCTTGACCTCCTCCTGACCCGTAACGTTGCCCTACCTCATACCATTGCCACCATCCAAGCCAACGCCCTCTCTCTGCCTTTCCTCAACTTCGGCCTCACTTCTCAAGTGCTACCATCCGGCATCTGCGTCGCTACGCTATCCCCTCTCGCTCCTTGCCACGTGGCTACGTTGCCCGCTACCCCAGTTCCAGAAACCGCTGCACTGCGCCGGCAGTCTCTTCTGTCGAACGACACCTTCAAAACCATGATGACTACCGACCTCCATCCCGACCAAACTGCCAAGCTTCGTGCCCTTCTCGATTCCTTTTCAGATATTTTTGACGTGAACAACACCGCGCTGGGTCAAACTCTCGCCGTCAGGCACCGCATTGAAACAGGCGATGCCCCTCCCATCCGCCGCCGCCCTTACCGGGTCTCTCACGCCGAGCGTCAAGTAATCAATGCGGAAGTTACTAAAATGCTAGAAAAAAACATCATCGAACCCTCACAGAGTCCCTGGGCCTCACCCGTCGTCCTCGTCAGGAAAAAGGATGACTCATGGCGTTTTTGCATTGATTATCGTCACCTGAATAAGATCACTAAAAAGGATGTGTACCCCCTGCCGCGTATCGATGACGCGCTTGACTGCCTCCGTGGTGCCAAATTCTTCTCGTCCATAGATCTTCGCTCCGGCTACTGGCAAATTGCTGTAGATGAACAGGACCGTGAGAAAACCGCTTTTGTGACTCCTGATGGCCTTTATCAATTTAAAGTTATGCCTTTCGGATTATGCAACACACCAGCCACATTTGAACGCATGATGGATGCTCTTTTGCAAGGCTTTAAGTGGTCCACCTGCCTGTGCTATCTCGATGACGTCATTGTCTTTTCGCCCTCGTTTTCCTCTCACCTCACTGACCTTTCTCAGATCCTTTCCCTCTTTCGTCATGCTGGCCTGCAGCTCAACTCGTCTAAGTGCCGTTTCGCGCGCCGTCAACTCGCCATCTTGGGTCATGTCGTCGACGACACGGGGGTGCACCCTGACCCTGATAAGATCCGAGCCGTTAAAGACTTTCCTCAGCCACGTTCCTGTAACGACGTCCGCAGCTTCTTAGGGCTGTGCTCCTACTTTCGTCGATTTGTTGAAGGCTTCGCCGACATCGCCCGCCCCCTCACCGACCTCCTGAAAAAGGACGCCACCTTCATCTGGGGACCCGACCAAGCACACGCGTTTTCCACCTTGATATTGAAGCTTACTACCACGCCAGTTCTGGCCCACTTCGATGTGACAGCTCCCACTGAAGTCCGCACAGACGCCAGTGGCTATGGCATCGGCGCTATTCTCTCTCAGAGGCAATCCGAACAGCACCGTGTCATCGCCTACGCCAGCCACCTCCTCTCCGCCCCGGAGCGCAATTACTCAATTACAGAACGTGAGTGCTTAGCCCTTGTCTGGGCGGTTGGGAAATTCCGCCCATATTTGTACGGCCGCCTTTTTACGGTTGTCACCGACCACCATGCGCTCTGCTGGCTCTCATCACTGAAAGATCCTACTGGCCGTCTAGGTCGCTGGGCTTTACACCTCCAAGACTACGACTATACCGTGGTATATAAGTCCGGTAGGCTACACACTGATGCTGATTGCCTCTCCCGATATCCCGTTGACTCTTCTGATCATTCTGGCAGTGACTCCGCCGCTGACCTCTTCTCGCTCTCTGCTCTTACCTTGGCGATGGGCAGCGACGAGATATCGAGCTCCGCTCTATTATTTCCCGCCTCAGATCCTCTCCATCTGACCCTGCCCTGCGCCGGTTTGTACTTCATCATGACACACTCTACCGCAGAAGCCTGAACCCCGCCGGCCCAGACCTACTGCTCGTTGTCCCGAAGCTCCATGACCTCCCCACTGCTGGACATCTGGGTGTCTCGCGTACTTACGCCCGCGTGCGTCGTCGCTTCTTTTGGCCCCGTCTCTACCAGTCTGTCCGCCGCTATGTTCGTGCCTGCGACCAGTGCCAGTGCCGGAAACGTCCCGCCACGCTCTCCGCGGGTTTGCTCCAGCCTGTTGATGTGCCCCCTGAACCATTCTATCGTGTGGGCTTGGATCTTTTGGGCCCGTTTCCGGAGTCCACCTCCGGAAACAAATGGATTGCCGTTGCGACAGATTATGCTACTCGCCATGCCATCACGCGGGTCCTCCCCACCAGTACTGCTACCGACGTGGCCGATTTTCTCCTCTACGACCTCATCCTCCGTCATGGTGCACCCCGCCAACTTCTCACCGACCGCGGCCGTTGCTTTCTCTCTAAAGTTGTCGACGACGTTCTCCGTTCCTGCTCAACAAAACATAAGCTGACCACCGCCTATCATCCCCAAAGCACCGGTCTTAACGAGCGCCTCAATCGCACTCTCACGGATATGCTCGCAATGTATGTTTCCCCGGATCATCGGGACTGGGACATTGCCCTTCCATACGTGACCTTCGCCTACAATTGTTCTCGTCAAGACACTTGCCGGTTACTCCCCGTTCTATCTGTTGTACGGTCGTGAACCCCAATTACCTTTGGACACGCTGCTTCCGACATCTCCTTCCCCACCTTCTGAATATGCCCACGACGCTATTGCCCGCGCCGACCACGCCCGCCAGCTGGCTCGCTCCTGCCTAAAAGCCTCGCAGGCCTCACAGCAGGACTACTACGACCGCCGCCACCGCATGGTAACTTTTTCCCCTGGAGCCCTCGTCTTGCTTTGGTCGCCCACACGCCGTGTCGGGCTTTGCGAAAAACTAATGTCCCGCTATGTTGGCCCATACCGTGTGCTCCGCCAGGTCACCGCTGTCACCTACGAGATTGCCCCGGCCTTTCCGGAGACCACCTCCGGTGCATCTCAGAGTGACGTTGTCCACGTCTCTCGCCTCAAGCCCTTCGTGTCGCAATCCCTTGCCCCGCCCTAATTTCCACCGAGACGGTGTTTTTTGCGACCGGGGGCCATGCAACGGATAGAAGAAGAGATGAATAAAGACTCTCGGAGGCGCCGTGCTCTGGGATTCTGTGCTCTGTGCCTGGTGCTCTGTGCAGGCCGCCCTGTGCTCTTGACCTGTGTGCTGTGCCCGGGCGTTCTCGCGTCGTTCCCGCCTGGACCACGTAACAATATGTTTGTTCATGGAAGTTTGTGGCCAAGTACTGCACCAGGGTGGCCAAATCCTGTTCTGGTGAGGGAGTGCGTTGTCGGTTCTGGTCACCAAGATCAGGCCGCACCCCAGACCTGCTTATGCAATCCCATCGACATACGGAGTTAATTTTTTTTTTCAAGCCCGGTGGAGAAGTGCACTGCACCGGGATCCGAACCCCGGTCCTCTTGCACGCGAGGCAGACGCCGTACCTCTACGCCATCGCTTCAGTTATATTCCGCCATCAGTTATATTTATCTCAGTGATATTTGATGTTGGGTTTGTCGCTGTCTGAAGAATAACGGTGTTGTCTATGGTAAACACAGACTGAAGAATGTCTTTTAAGTAATTTCCCCGGGTGTTTGTTCGTGCTTTGATGTGTTTATCCTCCCGCGGAAGTGGTTCCAGATCCTGTGTGGGCTGTTAGTAAGAAAATCATGCAGTGTAGCACTAAAGTAATATTTCTTAGATTTCTTCAGTGGTTGGTACCTTTAATGGAACGTCTTAACATTTTCACTTTGCGTTTTGCATGTATTACTTCTCGTGTGATCTATGGGCTCTTTGTTTTAGGTAGCTTGTTTTTTGAAGGGACATATCTGCATATACAGTAGAAAATGATTTCCTTGAACTGAAGCCACAGGGAGACTACATCCGTGTCTATTACAGACACTGCTCCTGAAAACATTTGGAAGTCGTGTGCAAGATGGGTTAATATACTAGCGTCATCAGCTGTATTAAATTTTCTTACAGTTGATTGGGAAGAGCAGGTTTTTATTGTAATATTGAGTGGTAGCACGTAGACTGATATACTATGATCGGAAATACCGTTAATTATATCGAAATTAGCCTGGTGTAGTAAAGCTTACAAATATTAGGTCAAGAATGCGAGTTGGACGGGAGACTGTTTGGTATAGGCTGAAATTCAGCATTAAATCAATGAGTGCATCAGAGGCTGGTATGGTATGGTACACGGTCAGTGTCCAAAAGGTTGAAAGGTGATTATTCTGGAGTTCCACTCGTGCTCTTGCATGTAATCGCGGACAGCACTCAAGCACTCATGTCTAGAAAAGGGGCTCCGGTAAACACATTCTATGTCAATGCTGACGCCGTCACATAAAATCTTTCAAAACACTGCCTCAGTGTCCAGTGCATCCGGCAAAAAGACAAAGTAAAGTAAAGTGGTTCTTTATCAAGAATACAATGCCACCACCCCGAGAGAGTCGAACTTCACGAATCACTGAGTAATTTGGAGGGAAGATTTCATGACTATGTGGGATGCCATTCTGTCAAAGGACGAATCCCAACATAAAACGTAACAACTGTTTATTAGCGACGGCAGCGGACGAGCATACTCATGCTATGCTCGTCTGGGTAGCGGAAGGAAAACAGCCGCTCTTCCCAGCTGGGTTTTTGTAGCCGCCGTTGGTGACGCATGCCTCGCGTGACGCAGCGGTGGCGCTGTGCTTTATCAGTAACGCGGTCCAGCGTGTGACCATGTTACGCTGGGCCGGATGATAACAAGGTGGAGGCTTTGCGGAAATGTGCGCAGAGTGTGTCGCCACAACTATACTCAGTTTCATGCATCGGGTGCAACGCTGTGAAAGGTATGGAAGAATCCGCGTGGAAAAATAAAGGGAGCCATGTTACTTCGCACCTGCTCTTTGGCCGAGTGCTTTAAGGCACTAGAAAGCGACAGCGTGTCGTTAGCAGTAAGAGTGCATTTAACCAAGCTAATGACAAATGTGTCATGCATTAAGGCTGCAGGCAAAGAGGCAGCGATGGCATAGAGGTACAGCGTCCGCCTCAGGTGCAAGAGGACGGGGATTCGAATCCTGGTGCCGCGCAATTCTCCACCAGGTTTAAAAAAAAAAAAGAAAATCCGCGTGTCGATGGAATCGCATAATCAGGCCTGGGGTGCAGCCTGATTTCGGTGACCAGAACCAACAACGCACTCCCTCACCAGAACAGGATTTGGCCACCCTGGTGTAGTACTTGGCCACAACCTTCTATGAATAAACCAATTAACCTTCGGCCCTGACCACGGCGGCAGTCAGATCTGTGACGCAGCGGAGGGTGCTAAGAATTTCTGGCTCCGGACTAGCCACCATTGGAATCTGAACCTGGCAACCTGAACCTGGAACCTGACCTTATCTAGTGAGGCTAGCTTAGCAGTGTTAGAGGAACTAACGGGCATTAAATGGGATGTCATAAGCCTTAGTGAAGTTAGGAGGACCGCTGAGGCGTATACTCCTTTAGTACGGGCACATACTATGCTATAGCGGATTATCGGATAGACAAGAACTAGGTGTGGGATTCCTCGTTAATCAGGATATAGCTGGCAACATAGAGAAGCTCTATAGTATTAACGAAAGGGTGGCAGCTGTCGTAATTAGACTTAATAAGAGGTACAAGCTGAAGGTGGTGCAGGCCTACACGCCTACATCTAGTCATGATGAACAGACTGCTTAAAGCTTCTATGAAGATGTGGAATCGGCAATGAACAAAGTAAAAACACACTACGCTGTACTTATGGGCGACTTCAATGTGACTTGGGTGACTTCAAGCAGGCTGGCGACCAGGTGGTAGGAGACTATGGGATAGGTTCTAGGAATAGCTTGGGAGAGCTATTGGTAGAGTTCGCAGATAGAAATAATTTACGCATCATGAATACCTTCTCCCGCAAATGAGATAACAGGAAGTGGACCTGGAAGAACCCTAATGGTTTTGTTAAAAATGAAATTGACTTCATACTATTCACTCACCCTGGTATCGTGCGGGATGTGGAGGTCCTCGGAAAGGTGAGCTGTAGTGGCCACAGAATGGTAACGTCTCGAATTAGTTTAGACTTGAAGAGGGAATGGAAGAAACTAGTAACGGGGAAGTCCATTAACGGGCTAGCGGTAAGAGGGAAAATGGAGGAATTCAGAATATCGCTGCAGAACAGATATTCAGCTTTAACTGAGGAAGACGATCTTAATGTTGTTACAATGAACTATAATCTATCAGCTATTATTACGGAGTGTGCAGTAGAAGTAGGCGGTAGGACGGCTCGACGGGACACTGGCAAGCTATCTCAGAAGACAAAAGATCTGATTAAGAAACGTCAAAGCATGAGGGCGTCTAACCCTACAGACAGAAAGAACCAGCAGAGCTATCGAAGTTAATAAATAAGTGCAAGGTTGCTTGTTGGGCGAGTTGGTGATCCATAATAATAGAGCAGCGCGTAACAAGACAGGGCAAAAGGAGGAACACAGAAACACAGAACGACACAAGTGCTAACTATCAACTGTTTATTTCTTGCTGTTGCCACATGTAAATACATGAACCGCACATATTATGCCGTGGGTCATGTATTTACATGTGTGAACGGCAAGAAATAAGCCTGTCCTGTCTTGTTATGTGCTGCTCTATTATTATCTTTGCTTCCCTGTTCTCTTCCTCAGATTCACAGACGGCGACATATTACTAGCGTTAATAAACACAAAGGACAGAGAGCAGAAACACACAGGACAGACGCTAGACTTAAAACTGGTGCAATGCACGAACCAATGCATATACCTTGTTTCTGAACATAGGAGTCAGCATTAAAATCAACAAGAGTAGAAGAAAGATAAAAACTCAGCAGTTCCAAGAAGTTGTCAACTGACAAACCTGAAGAATTCTGGAAGGAGACTGTGCCATGGGACTCGATGCTCTCCCTAACAGCGGTACAGAGCTCAGCCTGAGGTATGGAGTAGAAAAGTTCCTCCACGTCAATAGAAAACCCATAACGCACATCTGCGGTGTCTTCGTGTGTCGAGAGAAAACGAACAACCTCATTCGAGTCCCTTGCAAGGAAAGGATCATTCAATTGCAGTAGGTTAAGGCTCTTTTGAAGGAACTTCGAGAGTTCACCCTCCCAGCAGCCTTGCTCAGTGACAATAGCTCTCAGAGGTATCCCTTCCTTGTGCGTCTTGGCTGAGAAAAACAAGCTTAGCTTGTCCCTTTTTGCACCCATCATACTTCTGGCAAGGCAATCAAGGCTCATTTCATGGCACAGGGCCAAGGCTTTTTTCTTCATCTTAGCCGGGACACTCTTGGAGCACACAAAATTTTTTTTCACAGCTCTGCATGGTTTTTCACTGAACATTGATGTAGGCATAACTACAAATCCCCCTTCTTTATCGGAAACGAGTAACTTCAGATCTTTTTCTTTTAGATAATCTACCGTATCTTTTACCGCCAATCTTAAGGATGATTTCTGTGGTTTTGAGGGGAGACATTGCACAGCCTCTGCGACACACCTGCTCTTATCATCGCTGCTAGCACGGCTCGCTATGTGCCTGACCATGCCTAAAAGAGAAACAGGCGATTCTTCAGGTTCAATGCAAAATTTAGGCCCGAGTTTTAACACTTCCTCGACTTCAGCAGGCAGCTGTTCCAGTCCAATGCAAGTTATCTGCGCGGACCTGGCAGGCACTTTTCTACTACAATTCTTCCAGGCAATCAGGGTTGGTAGGCACTGCTTCCACAGAAAATCACAAACATGTGGAGCCTCGCGAGTTCTTGTCCTAAGCACAACTTCCCAGTCCTGCTGGGCACTCACTTGCGATGACGAGACGACGCGCAGGCAATCGTGCAAGTGCCTTACTTGCCGCCACAGCTCTGACCTCATAATCTTGACGATGCGTCTTGCATGTTGGACTGAAGGAGCGCAGGGGGCGAACAAGGCTTGAACTTCCAACGGAACCAAGCGGTTGTTCAGCGCGAAGGTGAGAATCCTGGCACGGCACGTTGTGATGGCTAGCAAATTCACATATGTAGTTGGAAGGTCACATAAAAGAAAGTGGGGAAGGACAGGGCCCAATGTACTAGAAAGGAGCGTTATTAAAGAATTAAGTTGGGCTAGTTGGTGCTTTTGAGATAAAAACTCAGCAGTTCCAAGAAGTTGTCAACTGACAAACCTGAAGAATTCTGGAAGGAGACTGTGCCATGGGACTCGATGCTCTCCCTAACAGCGGTACAGAGCTCAGCCTGAGGTATGGAGTAGAAAAGTTCCTCCACGTCAATTGAAAACCCATAACGCACATCTGTGGTGTCTTCGTGTGTCGAGAGAAAAGCACCAACTAGCCCAACTTAATTTTTTAATAACTTCCTCAGATAGGCCATATGCATTTAAACTAGATCTTCTGCTTCTAACCTTTCTATGACTTGACTCATTTGAGCGACCTGCTCCTGGCAGGAAGTGACCTGTTTTTCTAGTTTCGCCGAGTATCCAGTGTGTTGTCATTGTCTGCCAGACGCTTTTATGTTATGCCTGAGGTGATACCTAGTCCAGGATTGGCTTCAATATCACCACCTCCCAACAATAACAATTTGCACAGGCATGCAGTCACCTCAAACAACATGAGCAGGCATGGTATCACAGACAAGAATGGGTCACTGGAGTGTATACAGACGACGTAGTGTTTTCTCACTTGCACAGGAAACAAGAACGGGTTGTCGGTGAACCGCATTCTGGAGCACCGCCGTGCCCACTGCTCGCGTCGGTGGCAATATATAGCCCAGACTGGTAGTGTCGCCACTTGTCCGAGATGCTCGTAGTTGTCTGCACCATCAATGATTCCATGTGGGCGCATGTAGCTTGTCCGCTGGGTGTAGGTTGGCAGTGTTGGATCCATGTAACATTCTGCTTCTTACGGTCAGCTGCATGCTTTCATTGCTTGCTGGGCGGGTTGGTGATCCATAATAATAGAGCAGCACGTAACTTTCTACCAGCAGAGCCAAGGAACGCTGCACAAGAAACAAGAATGGGTTGTCTGTGATCTGCATTTCAACTGCGCCGCCGTGCCATGAGGTTGTTAGAGGTATGGAAAGGAATTATGGTACCAGTCCTCACAATGGGAAGTGCAGTCCTGAGCATGAAAAAATCACAAATGCAATCAAGCCTAGAAATCAGACAAATGAGTGTAGGTAGGTTAGCTTTGGGTGACTGGGAACAGTCTGAATGAGGGAGTGCAGGGAGATATGGGCTGGGCGTCATATCAGGTTCCAGAGGCAATATGTTCATAGACTAACCGAAACGTAGGAAACAAGGTGGCCATGTACAAGCATCTCTACATGAAAAGTATCAACACAAAATATATGAAGAGAACCCGAAAGCTAAGAATGAAGTACCTACAGGTGAGGGATGTGGCTCAGCAAAATACTGGTGTGAAAGTGGAGGTAAAGGAGACTGAAAGATGTGGAAGAAAAGAATGCAGGGAAAATCAGTGCTAGCTATATATAGGACATGAAAACAGGAAATAAAGAAAAAGCAGTTATTTGATAACTCACGGGGCATTTCACTACCTTTCGAAGCTAGGACAGGAGTTTTGAGAGTGAAAACGTACAGGTCCAAGTTTGAAGCAGATATACAGACTGTTCCGCAATTAAATGCGTGCCGTTGAATGCTCCTTGCAGTTAAACCGGCCAAATGTTCAAGCTGAAGCTTCGCACAGAAATGGCACTTGGTCGGCAGAATTGTTTTATACTAGGCTTGTTTGGAGTACTTACCTGAATCGTTAAGAAGAAGTCGGATATTAGCATCGTCTGCAGTGACGCTGAAACGAAACAGGCAACTCTCTCAGCAATTGCACTGGTGGCACCATCTCGTTGGTCTACCGTGGAGATTAGGCAAAGGAAGGGCGGGGGGTCATTTGTAGGAGGTGTGAAGATTTCAGCAACTGCTTTATCAGTGATTACAGAGCACTTAGTTTGGCCAAAACTGCACTAAGTTTGAAGTCTTTCGTGGTACAGTTTCAGTGTTCCAGTGCTGAGCCTGGTAGGTGGTGCATCGGGTGAGGAGGTGTGGTGAGGCATCGGCGCAGTCTGTGGGCTCTGGTGCTCTGGTCGGTGTTGTGACGGGACATAGGGTGGACGGTGGTTTCCACGGCAGGCATTAGTGCCAAAGCGTTGGTGTATGGTGGACGGCGGTGTCCACGGTAGGCGCCAATGCTGCTCTATAGACCCTTCACACCTGTGGGACCCAGGTGTGGCCCCCAGGTCAGGTAGTCAAGGGAAGCAACGGTGGAGATGGCCTGTGTTCAGAGGCTGCCAGCCATTGGTAAGGCAGGGAGGGAACAGCGGCGCCTGGGCCTGGTGGTTCAGGCTGTCGACGGTGGGCCGCTATACCCCGTTTAAAACATCAAGTGCAAGGCTGGGAAGGCTACGAAAGTAGTGCCCAAAAAAATAAAAACAAAGAGAGGTGCATCACTCAGCGCTGTTCTGTGGCCGTGTGCTCTAATGCGTCGCTCCGGAGAATCGACATGCAACTGGGGGTGCATGGGTTCAAATCCCTCATGGTGAAACTTTTTTTTCCGCACATTTTTTTTTTCATGGCTAGTTGCATTTCGCATGACTTGAATGAGAAATCTCGTTTTGTTCAGAATTGCTTGAATATTATGCCGCATTCTAAAATGAACTGCATGCATCTGTTCATTTGATGCATACCGCGTTAATGTGAGCTGTTCGAAATCCGTTGTCATTGAGCTCGCCCGGCTTTTGGTCAGTAGTGGCGGCCTTCTTCCCGATTCTGCAGCATTGTGACTATACTTTTTAGATGCAAGCGAGAGATTTGTGTGAAAAGAATACGTTCATTCGTCGGGTTTAATTAATTAGCATAGTGGTGAGTGCTCCGCCGTGCCCCGATTAACAAGTGGCCGTCTGTAACTTATCGATTTTGCCTTTGCCGAAGAACCCACTCCTTTGTGGGCCTCTCTTAAGGTACCTGGCATGTTATGAATTGTTCCGTGCAACCGGTTAGCGGCAGTTTTCGCCAAACGAGTCTAGGACTGACTTTTGCACTGTGCTGTAGAGTAGCCCAAAGGACTTGGCGAGAGCAATTATTTTTTACTGATCATAAAGTTCAGAAGCAAGATGTCTTAATTTAGAAAGCTGATTTATCATACTTGAGTGCAGAAAACATATTCTAGACTTCTTAATCGCCTATTTTCTGACTGTATATATGCAACATTGTTGTGCATATCTGCAATTCTTTTGCTTTTGTTAAGATATTTTTCGTTCTTAAGCAAAGCGCATTTTCCTTTGTCATTGAAAAGAGAGCTCTATAACTGGGCTATGATATGCGGCAGAAGAGCAGTATATTTATACTGATGGGTCAAATTATTTATGCACAGACCACCCCGATATGGCCTGTTTTCCCGTGTTAAGTGTTAAATTTAGAACATACTCTTGATTCACACAGTGACAGAAAATAGTACTGCCTCAAGAGTTACAGATTTGTTGTCGTGTACAAATGTATATGAAGGCAATGCAGAGGCAAGTCAGCTTGTCTCGATTTCCCTGCTCTCCTAGAAGAGCAGAAGCTGCTCAGGTAGGATTTTCATTCAGCCAGGCAAAAAGAGTTCCGAGCTATGGGAGCGCCAAGTAAGAATGCAGTAAAAGTACAACACTATGAAGAAATATTTTGGAAGAGCAAACAATAAATGAGACAGGACAATAAAGAATGTTGACCCCGCAGTGTTTGCGAAAAATGGTTTATTCTGGAAATAGCCAGTGGCATGGATCACAGTGCATACAAATTAAAGGACACGTACAGTGGAGGTGCACCAACACACAATCAGTCAAGTGCTCCAAAATTGAAAAAAAAAAATGTGCAGGCCATTGAACAACATTATTTCATACAACGAGAACCTGACCAATAACTGGACAGGGTTCAAAAAGCAGTGCATTCTCAGTCAACAAAATCAAATTCCTGGGACGTGTACTAACAAAATATGACTCGAAGCAATCAAATTCACTCTTAAGCGAGCAAGAGCCAGCTTGGTCATTCACATCCCCAAAAATTAAGGACAAAACATACAGTACTGGCTACTTCAACACTGGCACTGCAGCATTGCATAACATGTCAGAACGACCAGAGATTGACAGTAATGCAAGACAACACCAAACCAGGACTCCCTTTTCAGGACATGAAGGTCAGACTCCCATACATACCATTCCCAACCCTCACACACAAAATGAGGCCCATTCTTAGGGGTGTGTGAATGTTCGAAATTTTTGGACTGCAAATTGAATAAATTCCTGTTCAATTAGTCGAATGAATCAAACAGTACATGTTCAAAATTATTTTAAACGAATCGAATTTGCTCTCAGAATTTCAGATACTTTTCGAATAATTCACACAACGCTTGATTAAGCTCCACTGTATTTTTCTGCAATGAATCTCCCCAAAACTGCACGCATTGACGACATGTAACACTATTCATATTCTAATTGGAAAAAGTACTGTTTGCACTCCCTTACCAATTCTACTTCTATACAGACACTATTTACACGACTACGCACCACCACCACCAACACCACCACTTCCTCCTCCGCCCCCACCATCACGTCCTTCACATCCACCTCAACACCTACACTACAAGTTACTGCCTGATACAATCTCATGCTAATGAGCATGTGCTTTTACACACATACACACACAAGAGTGATCACGGCATGCTGATGAGTCCTTTCTCTTTCCTCGGTAGACTGATCAACACACACACCCACATGCACACATATTTTCTCCTTTCCACCCACACACACACAAAGGTGATCACAGCATGCTGAGAAGTCATCTCTCTCTTCTCAGTAGCATGTGTATTACGCAATCATTCGCAGTCAGACAAGTTCCTCGATGCCACTTAAATCTTCATCACTGAAATGAGTGCTCGACTCATCAGAAGAGGAGCTGCACGAGTCACAAATGCTGAAGACAACCGGTTCAATTTCAGCATCAACAATCGTATCGTATTGCCATGCTTCAGCCTCAACTTGCTCCACACGAGCACAACAGTTTTGCCAGTTTTCCTGGCTTACAGACGCCAGTGCTTCCGGCAGGAGCTTTTCCACTTCAGCCAAAGTGAAACATTTGTTGCGACTCGCAATGTATCCCTTCACCTGGCTCCAGACAAGTTCAGTGGGATTGAACTCGCAGTGGTACGGTGGTAAACGAAGCACTTCGTGGCCATAGGTGTCGATGCGGTACACAACGCTGGGTGTGTTTACCTTTTGAGAAAGCTCCAGCAGTTCTGCCCTCACCATGTCGTGTGACCACGGAACACCTTTCATTGTGAGCCAAAGCTGCATATCAGCTTTGTGCGTAGCCTTGGTAGGTGCTTTTTCAAGAGCCACGCTATGAGATGGAGCATTGTTCATGACGACAATGCTATATGGCCGGAATATTTGGCAAAACTGGTTGTGAAACGTCACCTCTACGAAAAGGTCGGCAACAGCAACATGGTTAAGACGATTTCTTTTAAATGTGTTATTCTGAAGCAACACTCACTGTTACGACTACGAGGTTGCAACGCTAACATCAAGCTCTATATGAAGCCAGTCTAAACGTGCTGCGTAAGAAAATAAGCAAGGAACGACTTGTACCTGCCCTGTCTTCGGAATTCCTTGATCGCCCGCAGGTACCTGCGACGCCAGGCAATGATGTCACTTCGCTCGATCAGCGCAAGGTTCCGTTTTCTTTTTTCAAATGTGAATCCGACGTCCTTCATCAACCTCCACAACGTCGTTTTCTTGAAGTTCGGCAGGTCGTTGTCCTCATTGACAGCCTTTAGCACACTGTCCAGTGTTGGGACTTCCCTGTTCGCGTACATACTGTGCGCTTTTAGACGGATGGCATGGACTGTGAAGTTGTCATTCCTGACTGTTCGCGAGCTTGAAATCTTCACGTCGCGAAGTCTTTTAATAAAACTTAAAAGGAGGACGCCGACCAAAAGTAAAAAACAAAAAAACAACAAAATGACGTTTCGGCTCCCGTATGGGAGCCTTGTTCACAATGATAAGGATTAGAAAGTGCATCAGGATTAAATGCGTTTGAAAAGAGGGCGCAGGGAGCGTGCGTATACAGGAGTTAGATTTCCAGTGTTGCGATTGAGGGTGCGATTAGTCGTTTGAATGAATAATGATTCGAGGTGAAGGCGACGGTACAGATTCTTTTCAGTTGCCAGCACGTGTGCCCTACCCCAGTCAATATCGTGGCCAGTTGATACGGAGTGTTCGGCGATAGCATTAGAGTTCACTTTTTTTGTTTTTAACGTCATTACAATGTTCTTTTAGGCGTCTATTAAAATCGCCAGTCTCGCCGATATAGACGCTGTCACAATCAGAGCAGGGGACGCTGTAAACAACGCCAGGGTACTTTTCTTTGGGGAGAACATCTTTGACGTTAACCAGCGCATGCCGAAGTTTCCTTGTGGGGACATGGGCAACGTGAACTTGGAATGTGCGCAGAATACGCGCCAAGGCTTCGCTTATTCCAGGTGTGTAGGGAACAGCGGCACGTTTCAGAGGGGACAACACGGGAGTTTCACGTGTCGGGCAAGATAACTGCTTTTCAGTGGATGCCACAAAAGCAGCTGGGTACTCGTTTCGCGCGAGTTCTTGCCGTACAGTACCAAAGTCGACTGCCCGATCTTCAGGAAAACTGCATATGCGTTCTGCACGTTTGAACAAGGTTGTGGCAACAGATTTCTTTTGATTAGCCGGGTGCACAGATTTGAAGCTAAGGTATCTTCCGGTGTGGGTGGGTTTCCTGTAGACGCTGAATGATAGCTTTCCACTGTTTCGTTTTACCAATACGTCCAGGAAGGGCAACGCGCGATTAATTTCTTCTTCGACGGTGAAATCAATCGCTTCTTCAATGGAATTTAAATGGGACGAAAAGGCCAGCAAATCATCTTTCCGAATGAGGCAGAAGCAGTCATCTACATATCTAAGAAAGATTCTTGGCGGTGATGGGGATGTTTCAAGGGCACGGCGCTCAACAAATTCCATAGTCAGATTCGCGACAGTCACTGAGATAGAGGCGCCCATTGGTGTGCCCTGAAGTTGTCGGTAAAAAGAGCCTTGGAAGACGAAATAAGTGTTGTCCAGGCAGAACTGTAAGAGCCTGCGGAGATCTGGAATGTCAATGGGGGTCCTTTGTGGTAAACAATTGTCAGCTTCAAGGGCAGCGGAACACACTTGTACGGCGAGGTCAACGGGAACGCATGTGAAAAGCGACTTGACCATGTACTCGTCATTGTCCGGTGATACGTCGCTTACCTTCTTGATGAAGTCAGTCGAGTTGCGTACGTGTGTTGAGACGAGACCGACAAGTGGCCTGAGGATCCGGTGAAGGTAGCTGGATAAACTGTGAAGAGGAGAACGACTGTAGTCTACGATGGGCCGCATCGGCATACCAGGTTTGTGCACCTTTGGAAGCCCGTAAAGAGCAGGGGCGGAACCATTCGTGCACAACAGTTTGAAGTAAAGTGCTTTGTGGGAAGGAGGAACGAATTTGAACACGTCAGAAAGAAGTCTTTGTAAAGCGCGCTGCATCTTTGCGGTCGGGTCCTTGTCGAGACGGGAGTAGGTGGCGTCATCTTGCAGTAGGCTTTGCATTCTGCTTATGTAGTCATTGCGGTCCAGAAGAACTGTCGTGTTTCCTTTGTCTGTTGGAAGTATAACAAGATCCATGTTCTTGCGAAGGCTCCTCACAGCTTCACGCTGTTCAGTGGTCAGTGGGGACGTGTGATGCTGCGGGTGGTACCTGGAGAGGACGCTGACAGCACGAGTCCTTGCTTCATCTCGGCGCGAAGTTTCAACCTGGTTAACCGCGTTTTAATCCTGATGCACTTTCTAATCCTTCTCATTGTGAACAAGGCTCCCGTACGGGAGCCGAAACGCCATTTTGTTGTTTTTTTGTTTTTTACTTTTGGTCGGCGTCCTCCTTTTAAGTTTTATTATGATCGTCCCCGACCAGACGAGTTTTCCTCCAACTCTCGACTTCGCGAAGTCTTTTCTTTAGAGACGCCAAAGGCCCACACAGACGCTCCGCCTTGATTTTGGCAACGGTACAGGGAGATACTCCGGTATCCTCGCTCGTAGCACTCAGTGGTACGGGAGTACACATTTGCAATTACTTCCTTGGCGTGCCTTGACAGCTTGGATGTACGAACCTTCGAAAAAATGCGTACAGGAGAGGTGGCCGCGGCCTCAGTGCTGGAGGCCATTTTCTCAAAAGTGAAAGGGAGCCGGAACAGTAAACACTGCGGCCAGGGTTGCGGGGATAGCGAAAACGTGAAATGGAAAAGGATGACAAACTCAAAATACAAAATCACAGATCTCGATCGATTCGCTAATAAGAGCGTTTTTTGTCATGCTGATGACAAAGTATTATCTACGAAGCCTGCCGGCAAAGCATTTGTTATTTTTCGCTCACCACAAGCAACGCACTATTTTGTGTCGCGGATGCAGGCAGCACAAAATAGAGCGCTAGCTTCGGGAGCGTCGCACATGACGTTTGAAACAGTGTATAGGCCTGGTAGCACAAACGTCTGCGACTGAGGCCTAAGCCTGGGAACTCGGGGGGGCCAGTTGATACGGAAGACATCTGTCGAAAAGAACGAAAGGAACTAGTAAAGCAGAAGACCATTAACGAGTTAACATTAAGAGGGAAAGTATAGGAATTCAGTATTTTTTTTGCAGAACACATATTCGGCTCTGAGGAAGACTATCTTGATGATCACACATTGAACGATAATCTCATAGCTGTCATTACGGAATGCGCTGTAGAAGTAGGTGGCAGGATGGTTTGACAGGATATCGGCAAGGAAGATTTGATCAACAAATGCCACGGCATGAAAGTGTCTAACCTTACAGACAGAATAGAACTGGCAGAGCTATCAAGATTAAAGGGACAGTGAGGAGAACTCCATCAATGTTTTTTTGTTAGCAAAATCTGATAGTTTGGCATTTTATAGCTTTGTTGCTGCTTGTCTGGGAGCGAAAGATAATTTATTTCAAAGAAATTTGGATTCCAAGTTGAAAAATCTTTCCCGCCGCTCCGATTCAAACTCGGCCCTTTCTATGACGTCATACGGCGCCCTCTTATAACGTCATAGGACGGAGTGACGTGAAACGTGACGTAAACACAGACTCCGACCCGCCGTGGTGGCTCAGCGGTTAAGGCGCTCGGCTACTGATCCGGAGTTCCCGTGTTCGAACCCGACCGCGGCAGTTGCGTTTTTATGGAGGCAAAACGCTAAGGCGCCCGTGTGCTGTGCAATGCCAGTGCACGTTAAAGATCCCTAGGTGGTCGAAATTATTCCGGAGCCCTCCACTACGGCTCCTCTTTCTTCCTTTCTTCTTTCACTCCCTCCTTTATCCCTTCTCTTATGGCGCGGTTCAGGTGTCCAATGATATGTGAGACAGGTACTGCGCCATTTCCTTTCCCGAAAAACCAATTATATAATTATAAACGTGGACTCCCGATTTCTGGCAGCTAGTGGTGCAGTCTAGCAGCTAGCGGTGCGGTCTAGCAGCAGCTGAAATGAAAGCTATTGCTGCCGCACGTTGAAGGCATCTATCGGGGGTCGCTACCGTCGCTTCGTTTACGTTTGCACTGGTGTCTTGCCAGCGTTACGATGGATCCTGTTCCCGAACCCTACAACGACGTTCTCGCAAAAACTCCTTCCTGCATTTCAGTGCTTTTCAGGGCTGAAGCGGCTGATGCAGCCAAACATGAAGCGCTGAGGAGCCGGCATTGTCGGCAGCAAGTGCGCGAACAGTTATCGCCGAGCCACTGTCGCGACTGATGAGTTGAGACTGGTACGTGCGGACATATGTGAATTCTGTAATGATAGTCCTCGCAGATCGCAGTGCTGCCCAGCGTCTTTGTACGTTTACTAACGCGCCGCTCGGCGCGTTTGTTAATATGGAGGCTCATGCAACATTAGCTAGCCATCGTCCTCTTCCTTCTCCAAAGCATATTACTGCAAGCTGCATGAAAGCAACGTTTAAAAGCTGTCAGCAGCTATGTCGCCTACCGTTAGAGGAGATCCTCTTTAATTTGCTTCGCTGCTGCACATAGGCATACTAACGTCACGAGAAGATCCTCTTGTTCATTTACCGGCTGAACGCTATAGGCTCATGAGTGAAATTTGCATTCCTGCTGCAGATAAGCATACCCAGTCAGCTTTTGTCCTTTTTGCACGGAAACTTTGCGGTTGTTTCAGGTGCATTTGTGTACAGTGCCAAGTTCTGTCAACCTTTGATGAGCTTGAGTGTGTGTGTTGCCGTGAGACAGACCGCGTCGTCAGCCGGAGGGCTGCATCTCGGAGCACCTGGAATTCAGCCTTCTATGTCTAAACATCGCCGTGCTCCACATTGCGCATTGCTTACTTTGAGCTATGTGCACAGCGGGAAGCTATGAGTAACGATATCCACAAGTGAAGTTCTGTTCTCGTTTGATGCTGCATTAGGCTGCACATACGGTAAAACTTAGCATCCAGGGCGTTTATGCCTGAATGTTATATTACACTGGATCAGAGTGCAGTTAAAAAATTATGCGTAAACGTTTCATGCTACATGCACTGCAAAAAAGTAAATTTTTGCTGCACTGCATTGCGTATGAAAAAATCTTAGCATTCCAGAGCATTCATCCCTGAATATGGAGTTATATTGTTATGCATAAGTGGAGTTATATTGTTATGCATAAGTGTTTCATGCTACGTGCACTTCAAAAAAGTTAATTCCTGGTGCACTACATTGTGTATAAATAAGTCTTGTAGCATATTGTGACTTTATAGCATTATGTGCCTTTATTCGTCCCTTGGTGTCATCTAACATGCATGCACCTGTGTATTGTCATCACAGTCGGTGCACGATTCACTCAGTGGTTTTGTTGTTTATTCCAAGAAGGTACAGGTACACAGCGTACCGGCAGTTTGTGTGGTGGCTCTGACGTTGCCTGGGAAAAAACATCGCCTCATCTTGCCAGCCTGTGTTGTTGCGGAGATAAGGGCATCATTCCCGGCAGACACACCGACAGGGTTTTGATACGTTGAATATTAGGAGGCAAGTACAGACGATTTCGGAGGTTCTTGAGGCGTGGGCTAGATTTCGTGCTCCTAAAGGTAAGAGCAAAGAAACGTGGCTCTCCTTACATCTCAAGAGAGCTGCTAATTGGGTGGGTTGGTACCTGTTCATTGTAACTATTAAAGGTACCATAGCAACTACACATCCCACAATGGAGGACAACGGGACAGAGCACCACTCACAGCTGCTTTATTTCACAGAAAACACGTGCATGTGTATCTTCAGTCGTAAATTGCTCAAAGAACACATTCATGCATCAGCTCACCACCATCATCAGCCTGACTACGTCCACTGCTGGACGAAGGCCTCTGCCATAATCCGCCTTTTTCACGACGCGACTGCGCATGCGCCCATCTCCTGGCGGCGGTGTCGCGAAACATATTGGAAGGGTCGCGCGCTCCACTCGAGACCGGCCATGGAAGTGTAAACAAACAGGCTTCCTACGCGGGGTGCGTTGCTGTAGCCGTCAGGCGTTCAGCGCGACGCATTTGGCGATACCTACGAAATGTGTTGCATACGGCAGCAATGCCCAATATGTAAAGGGAAGTAAACTCTGATTTTTTCGCTTTCCGAGCGCTTCCCGGGACAGCCTTCGACGCGAAGCGTGGATAAAATCAGTTCGCCGGCACGACGATCGTGCCGCCCTTGGGCACCGTCGGGCATGTCGACTGTGCGGTAATCACTTTGTGACAGGTACGGACGAGGTACTGTGGTTAAAAGCATGTGCAGTCTATCACGAAGTGTTTTATTCATGGGCAGGAAGGCCTCGAATGTCACTGCGGCACCCAGACTTCGTTCCGACGCTTTTTGCTTTCTCAAGCAAGAAGGCCAAATGGGCAAGTGCTGTGAGCCGCTTTCAACGCGCGATGGAGCGGGCAACGAAAAAGAAGCTACGAGAGCATTCACGCATGGTGCTAAAATTTTGTCATAATCTCCTATGGAAATTTCCTTGTTTATGCCACTACACCCTGGCCAATCCCCACGTGTGGGTATGTGCCATGTATTAAGAGGCAGAAGAAGAAGAAGGTGCGTTATGCGTGTGTTCGAATCGTATCCATGATGAGCTCTGCGTGGTATCGCCGGAATGGATTAATGTGTGCCTCTCGCGCTCGTCTTTATGGACGCGCATGCTTGTTTAACCTATGCAGCGGTGTGTTGTGGGAAAATACAGTGAAATGCTAGCAGAGCTGCTTTGTTGCGAGTACGCTTGTGCTTTTATAGCTCGTGTAGCTATTCTGCAGCGCTTGAGCACAACGATTGCTTGTGAAAACTGCTGTCCCCAGTCGTTATCTGTACTATGGCGTGCACGATGTAGTATCCACCTTTCATGAATGGCAGGCATATACAGCGGAAAACGCCAACCTTACTGATCGGGGATATTTCATTGAACATTATGTTCCGAATGTAGCCTTCATCTCTGAAGCGGCGGCCCTTGCTCAGCTGGTGCTCGCATCGCATGCCAGATGATCAGAGATACTGAAGAATTTGCTTTTCGGTGGGCACTACAGCCTGCCTCGGATTTCGCACCAAGCTATCAGTTAACCCTAGAAATCCTCCAGGTACCAGGTGCTGCCCAGGACACGCCATTGTTGACAGATTCCAACAAAACGGGCTCCGCAGCGGCACTCAGTCCGACCGGGTTGGGCGCGCAGTACCCTACCAGTGAGCTTCCAGCGTTGTACGCGAGGTGGCAGCACAGGAAAATGAAAAAGGCGGATTGTCCAATTGGACCTGGCCTGTGCCAGTTGTGGCCACCCTATCCCCGCAAACCTCTTAAACTCATCCACACACTTAACTATGTGGTGCTCCCTGCTGTGCTTGCCTTCTCTTGGCATTCAGTGCGTTACTCTTGAGGCCCAACGATTATCTTCTCTTCGTATAACTTGCCGTGCCCTAGTCTATTTCTTCTTGATTTGAACTAGAATCTCATTAACCCACGTTTGTTCTCTGACCCACTCTGCCCTCTTCCTGTGCCTTAACATTACACGTACCGTTTTCCTTTCCATAGCTTGCTGCGTTGTCCTGTGTTGCTGCGTTGAACCTTTTTTGATAGCCTCCACATTTTTGCCCCATAAGTGAGTACCAGTAAGATGCAGCTGTTATATACCTTTCTCTAGAGGGATATTGGTAATGTGCCATTCATGATCTGAGGGAAAAGGCCAAATACGCTTCACCCCAGTCTTATTCTTCTAGTTATTTCCCTCTCATGATCCAGATCTGCAGTCACTACATTCCACTTCCAGCACCCCACTGCCAATTGTAAACTGCTACTCCCTTGCAAGACTGTTGAACATTACTTTTGTTTTCTGCACGTTAATTTTTAGACCCACCGTTCTATTCTGCCTGTCTAACTCATTGATCATGCTTTGCAGTTCACCTCCTGAGTAACTTAGCAAAGCAGTGTCATCAGCAAATCGCAGATTACTAAGGTATTCTCCATTAACTCTTATCCCCAACTGTTCCCAATCCAAGCCTCTCAATGTCTTTTGTAAAGAGGTGGTGAATATCATTGGCGAGATCATGTCTTCCTGCCTGACACCCTTCCTTATTGGAAATTTATTGCTGACTTTATGGAGGACTATGGTAGCTGTGCAGTTGCTATTATAAATATCTTCCAGTATTTTCACTAAAGGCACATCTACAGCCCAATTCCGTAATGCCTGCATGACTGCTAAGGTTTCTACTGAGTCGAATGCTTTCTCATAATCTATGAAGGCTACATATAGTGCTTGGTTATATTCTTCGTATTGTCACGTAGTGGTGACGGCAATCGAAGAAGCGATGAAGAAGGACAAAAGGGTCTTCTAAAAGAAAACTGTTTATTGGGCTGACTTGCGCCCACAATGGACTGAGTCACTCGGCGGCGGCGAAGCGACAAGCGTGTTCGGCGGTCGTCGAACAGAATGCCCGCCGCTGTTGGCCGTGCTCAATTTAAAGCTGATAGCGAACTTTCGAGAAAAGCGTGCAAAGTTACTAGAACATTCCGAAACAATGTAAAATCTGCTCTGCCTGGCTGCGATCAACCGAGATAAATCTAGTCACTTCTTGCGTCGCAAACAAATCGATAAAGTGGTGTGGAGGCAGATTTGAAGAATGAACGTACACTGCAAATATTCGCGGCATTACTCCCCTCTCGAAGAAGCATCGACCCGATGCATTAAAACAAATAATGCGACTAGTAAGAGATAAAATGGATCTTGCGAAACTAGAGTGTGGAAATGCAGCGTCCTTTAGCGCGCATAATACGGCTTCAGACGGACTACATGGACAACTTCTGGTCGTACGCGGCGTCGCTGGGATGCAGTCATTGCGTGAGGGATGACTTCATAATTCAGTTCACCTAGCCGACGAAGAACCTTGTACGGGCCGAAATAGCGGCGCAATAGCTTTTCACTCAATCCATGGCGGCGAATGGGTGTCCAAACCCAGACTTGGGTCTCCTGGCTTGTATTCCGCGTTGCGTCTTCGTAGGCTGTAGCGTCTGGCGTCGCACCGCTGCTGATCTTTGATCTGTAATTGGGCAAGCCTTCGAGCTTTTTCTGCGCATTGAAGGTAGGCGGCAACGTCGACGTTCTCTTTTTTCTGTAACGTTGGGCGGCATGACGTCTAGCGTGGTCGTGGCCTCCCTGCCATGGACGAGCCTAAAAGGCGTCATCTGGGTGCTCTCCTGCACTGCAGTGTTGTAGGCGAAGACGACGTAAAGCTGGATGACATCCCAGGTTTTGTGTTCGGCATTGACGTACATCGCGAGCATATCGGCGATGGTTTTGTTGAGGCGCTCGGTCAGTCCGTTGGTCTGCGGATGGTATGCAGTTGTCCTCCGGTGACCGGTTTGGCTGTAACGCAGGATGGCTTGTGTTAGCTCTGCCGTGAATGCTGTTCCTCTGTCCGTGATGAGCACATCGGGGGCGCCGTGTCGAAGAAGAATGCGCTCCACAAAAAATTTGGTGACTTCTGCTGCTGTTCCGTTCGGGAGGGCTTTCGCCTCGGCGTAGCGTGTCAGGTAGTCGGTCGCTATGATTATCCACTTATTTCCAGACGTTGACGTTGGAAACGGCCAATCAAGTCCATGCCGATCTGCTGAAAGGGCCTTGAGGGAGGTTCAATGGTGTTCAGAAATCCTGCTGGTCGTGTGGGAGGGTTCTTTCGTCGCTGACAATCTCGGCAGGTTTCCACATAATGTGGGACATCGGCAGACAGTCGGGGCCATGTCTTGAATGCGGCGGAGGGTGCGAGTAAACCCGAGATATCCAGCTGTCGGCTCGTCATGTAAAGTGTGTAGAACTTCTTCGTGGAGACAAGCAGGTACAACAAGGAGTACTAAAGCGGCTGTTTGGGCTTGTTGGTCAGTGAACATGGTAAAAGAATGCAGCGCGAAAAAACAAGGACGAACAGAAGTGGACAGGACAGGGCGCTGACTACCAACACATTTATTCAGAAAGATGAGCAGCTTATATAACGCAGTCCAACACCCACGTGACCAAGAAAATAGCAAACGCGTTCAACTATCTAATACAAAAAAAAACAAAAAAAAAACAAAAAAAAAGCTCCTGGCTATGGTGCGGCAGTTGGCACAACGAGTACCAGAGCAAGACAAGGCACGAGTCATTGGGGATGGCGTCGATGTTCTACGTCGCTGTGGGGCCTCGCTCACACATGCTAAGCCTCCCATCGTGTCCATTGCTAAACGCCTCAAGGAGGGTAACCTTATGGCTCTGCAAAGCGACAAAGAAGGCGGATTTGTCATCCTCCCTGACCACTTGTACAAGGAGAAGGCTGAGGTAGCGCTCGAAAAGAATTTCAAGAAGGTTCAATTCTGCCCCAGCAGACAGAAAACTTTGGCTTTGAAGCTACTGACAAGTTTCCAGCTCGACAGAATAAGATCATCGGCAGAAAAGGCCCGAGACTGCTTCTTGGAAGTCTTCTTCACAGGCAAAACCCATAAGCCTGACTGCCCTCTGAGGACCATCATCTCGGAAAAAGGTACGTGGCAGGCTGAAGTTGGTGCCTACCTACAACGCCACTTGAATGGCCTACCTTTAGATGACCCTTTTCTGGTAAGGAACTCGTCAGAGGTGTTACAGCGATTCAAAGGCAGTTCAGACGCTACGACTGGCTTTACAATTGACGTTGAAGACTTGTTTTATTCCGTTCCGCACGGTGGTCTATACGCAGCGGTGCGCGACGTGATCCAACAGTCGGGTGAAGTGCGTTTCCAGAACAGCTCGGGTGTGAGCAGCGACAATTTCCTTCGCCTTCTTCAGTTCTACCTTGAATCTACTGTTGTTCAGTACAGCGGTCAGTACTTCGTGCAAAAGAATGGCGTATGCATCGGGTCATCAATCGCGCCAGTCCTGTGTGATATCTACCTGGCGGCAGCCGATAAGCGCATTAGCCAGGTTCTCCCGGGTGAAGTGGTCCATTCGGTCTTCCGGTATGTGGATGATTTTATGATCGTCCTCAGAAGTTGCCCACCTGGTTCGTTGGAGCGTGTCATTCTAGAAATTGTCGCCCTTTTCAAGTCCCATTTTGGGGGTCTGAACTTTACCTGTGAACCGCCGAGAGGCAAGGATGTTCAGTTTTTGGACGTACTTTTTAGTTTTGAACAAACCCACCTCTGTTGGACGTACAACCCTCGCTCTAAGAAAGGTCTTCTTCCGCATGACAGCGCTCACTCGAAATTGATCAAGCGAGGCATTGTTTCTTCTGCCATCCAGGCAGCGCTCACAAAAAGCTGTCCCCATACGATGCAGAGCAGTGTTAACAACCAAGTCCAACGTCTTTACAGTGCTGGCTACTCACCAACACTAGTGAGTAGCGTTTCAGAGACTCTTCTCCAGAAATTGAAAGTGCAAGGCAAAGACGCAGGCAAACTAGAACAGGCCAAACGACCTCCTTTGGCCGTCATCCCGTATCTTCACAAATTGTCTCACAATTTAAAGAAGGTTGCAAAAAGAAACAACGTAAACCTTGTCTTCTCAGCCCCGTGCAAATTGTCACCAGTGTGTACACTGCTGACAAAACAAAAGAAAAAGGTTTGCCCTATTAGACATGTAGAACCACTCACACATTGTGCTACTTGTGTCATTTACGAGATTCCCTTGAAGTGTGGACGCGTGTATATTGGGCAAACCGGCAGGTGTCTCAACGAGAGATTGTTTGAACACCGCCGTAGGGTCCGTAACAAAAGCGGCGGGCACCTGGACGACCATTGCAAGTCTTGCAAAGGCTGCGAACCATGTTACACGCGCACGGTTGTCAGAGCACGGGCGCGGACAGAAAATGAAAGGGTCATCATTGAGGCAAGGATGATAGCCAAAGCTGGAGACAAGTGCGTCAGCACGCCTTCAATTTTACTTACAGACAAGGAGTCCAGTTTTCTAGGCCCACTATAAACACGTCTTTTTTATTCACGTCTGCTTTTAATTCTTGTTCTAGAGAACTTTCAACTTTTTTGACTCAGTTTGACTGTGAACGGTTGACTCAGCTTTTGCGTTGCGTTTTGTATTGTTTTGTTATGCGTTTGGCCCCGACCCTGCTTTTAGCTTCGACTTTTACTTATTGTTCGGTGACTATTTTGTTATTGTCGTCTTCGTTTTGCCTCGTGCTGCATTGGCGGCAAAGGTCGCTGACTGTTCATTTTCCATGCGTGCACCTTACGGTTCGTCGTGGTCCTCTCGGTTTTATCGGTTCTTGGCTGACTTTGCGTTACCCAGATATGTATCACTTTGATATTGTGTACTTCGTTTTGTTTTTTTGTATTAGATAGTTGAACGCGTTTGCTATTTTCTTGGTCACGTGGGTGTTGGACTGCGTTATATAAGCTGCTCATCTTTCTGAATAAATGTGTTGGTAGTCAGCGCCCTGTCCTGTCCACTTCTGTTCGTCCTTGTTTTTTCGCGCTGCATTCTTTTACCACAACAAGGAGGTAGGCAGTTTTGCTCGCTGCAAAGTTCTTCATAAGGACCTCATTCTGCACACAGGAGGAAGACAGTCCTCACTTGAATGAAGCGGGGGGTGAAGAAACCTTGTCTTCCAGGTACTCGATGAGGCGTTTTAGGTCGGGGTCCGAGCGTTGCTGCTGAGCAAAAGAGCTGGGGCTGATGGGTCCCAGGAAGACGTCCTCATCGTCGTCTGGCGGCGGTGTATCTACAGGGGCTCTTGAGAGGCAATCGGCGTCAGAGTGCTTGCATCCGGACTTGTAACCGGCGGTAACGTCAAACTCCTGGAGACGTAGACTCCATCGAACGAGTCGGCCAGAGGGGACCTTCAAATTGGCAAGCCAGCATGGCGCGTGGTGATCGCTGACCACCTTGATTGGTCGATTGTACAGGTAGGGGCGGAATTTCGACGTAGCCCAGATGATGGCAAGGCACTCCTCAGTTGTTCAATAGATAGCCTTGCCCTTGGAAAGGGAAGGTCTAGCGTATGCGATGACTTTCTCCAGCCCGTCGCTTTTTTGAGCGAGGACGGCACCTAGGCCCACGCTGTTTGCTTTGGTATGAACTTCAGTATCGGCATTTCCATCAAAATGCGTGAGGATCGGTGGGGACTGTAAACGACGCTGAAGTTCCTTGAAGGCTTCTGCTTGCAGCGCTTCTCATTTAAACGGCAGGTCTGCTTTCGCCAGTTGGGTTAGGGGCTCGGCGATGCGCTAAAAGTTTTTCACAATTCGTCGGTACTATGTGCACAGTCCGAGAAATCTGCGAACTGCTTTCTTATCGGCCGGCGGTGGAAATTGTTCATTAGCAGCTGTTTTCTGCGGATCCGGGCGCACTCCTTCCTTGCTAACAATGTGGCCTAGAAACAGCAGCTCTTCGTAGGCAAAGTGGCACTTCTCTGCTTTCAAGGTTAGGCCAGACGACTTGATGGCGTCTAGTACTGTTTGAAGTCTTTTGAGGTGCTCTTCAAAGTTCGAGGCGAGGACAGTAACGTTATCTAAATATACCAGACAAATTTGCCACTTCAGGCCTGCCAGCACTGTATCCATTACTCGCTGAAACGTTGCTGGTGCGGAACAGAGACCAAATGGCATCACCTTGAACTCAAACAGCCCATCCGGAGTGATGAATGCTGTCATCTCGCGATCTCTTTCGTCGACCTCAATTTGCCAGTAGCCGCTCTTGAGGTCCATCGATGAGAAATGTTTGGCGTTGCATAGGCGGTCCAGTGTGTCTTTGATGCGGGGGAGGGGGTAGACGTCCTTCTTTGTTATGTTGTTCAAGCGGCGGTAATCCACGCAGAATCAAAGTGCGCCGTCTTTCTTTCTCACTAGAACAACCGGTGCCGCCCATGGGCTGTTTGAAGGCTGGATGACGTCGTCGCGAAGCATTTCTTCGACTTGGTCCTGGATGGCTTGTCCTCGCGGTGACACACTGTAGAGGATTTGACGGAGAGTTTGGACGTGTTGGTCCATTATAATGCAATGCTTGGCAATTTGCGTTTGTCGGACCTTCGGCGATGTCGAAAAACACTCACTGTAGCTTCGAAGCAGATTGCGGATCTGGTCTTGTCTGTTCCGGGGCAGGGCTGGGTTGATGTCGAAAGTGGGCGAGTTCTCTTGGTCAGGCGAATTTTCTGTGGATGGGTCGGAGAGGGCGAAGGAGTCTCGTACGTCGGATATTTCGTCGAAGTAAGCAATTGTCGTTCCTCTGTTAATGTGCCGGTATTCTTCGCTGAAGTTAGCAGTACTTCGGCCTGGCCATTGCGGAAATGTGCGATGCCTCTTGCGATGCTGATTCCTCAGTCTAGAAGCAACTGCATATTCCCCTCGATGATGGCTTCAGCGTTAATATCTGTTGTGGCGCCTACGGTCACGATAACGTTTGAACGGGGTGGGATGCTCACTTCTTCCCCCAGGACACTCAGGGCAGTGTGATTTTCCCGAGTTTTCATCGAAACGATGGTTTCGTCCGTCGAAAGCCTGATCAGCTTGGATTCCAGGTCGATGATCACCTGATGCTCATTAAGGAAATCCATACCCAAGATCACTTTGCGGGAGCACTGCGGTAGCACAACAAAGGTCGCAGGATAGGTATGTCCTTTGACAGTCACTCGCGCTGTGCATCGTCCTGATGGCGTAATGAGGTGGCCCTCTGTGGTGCGAATTTGTGGGCCGTCCCAAGCTGTTGTGACTTTTCTCAGCTGCGCAGCGAATGTTCCATTCATTCATCACCGAGTAATCAGCTCCTGTGTCGACTAGAGCGGTAACTTTCCGGCCGTCGATAGTCACTTCTAAGTCGGAGGTCCTGGCTCTTGCATTGCATGTCGCTTTCGGCGTCGGGTCACGGCTTCGTCGTGTATGTGAGTTACGGGTGGGGCGTATGGTCGAAGCTTTTCTGGGTGGCGGCGTCGTTTTGAAGGCAGTTTGCATCGTGGTTGGGGATGTCATTTTGTGCGGCGTCAATGCAGCGAGTGTAGGTTCTTTATGCGACGTTGTGGGTGCAGCATCTTCATGGGGCGTGGTCGGTGGAGGATCTTTGGCGTTTCGCTCGTGAGCAACCTTGCCTCCAGAGGTTGCTGTCTTTAGTTTCCCCTACGGGGGCTGGGAGACCTTCCTCGTACCGTGGCTGTGTAGCTGCGGCATGGCAACGCAAAGCGCGAGGTTGTCGGCGATGGTGAGCGCGAAAAGCAGTTCGGCATGTACTCCTCTCGACGCAGGTACTCGTCGATTTCCTGCGGACGTTGTCTGAAGCATGGTCGTGGGGGGTTAATGGCAAATCCTTGAAGACTGATACATCGGTGCAGGCAGTGACGAAGAATATGGCCGGCCTCACCGCAATGGAAGCAAAATGGCCGGTTGTCGGAAGTCCTCCAGGCGTCGTATTTCCTGGGGCTTGAGCATTGATCATAGGCTGGGCGGGCGGGAACAGGGAGGTGGCATTTGGGAACAAGTTCATGTCGGACAGGATGCAGGGGTTGTCGTAGGGGCTGAGGAGTCCTTACTGCAGCTGCGTAGGACATGGCCTGGGGTTCTGTGGCCGTCGGGGTGCCAAGTGCCTGTAGCACTTCTTCGCGTACCACATCCATCAGAGTCGCTGATTGTGGCTGTGGGGAGGATGGCAGTAATCGGCGTAGCTCCTCTCGGACAATTTCGCGGATAACTTCCTGCAAGCTGTCGCTGGTGGTGGCCGTCGTGTCCGAACGGATTGCACAGGCAGAGGAAGGGCGATTGTACTGTCGAGCTCGGACGTCGAGGGTCTTCTCAATCGTGCAGGCTTTTTGCGTGAATTCCTCGACTGTTTTTGGAGGCTGGCGGACTAGGTTGCCAAAGAGTTGTTCTTTTACGCCGCGCATTAAAAACTGAACTTTCTTTTCTTCGGTCATCTCGGGGTCGGCGCGACGAAATAGGCGCTTCATTTCCTCGACGTAACCACAGACGGGCTCATTTGGAAGCTGGATCCTGGACTCGAGGAGTCGTTCAGCTCTTTCCTCACGACACTGGTGAATGCCTTCAATAGTTCTCTCTTGAATAGCCCCCATGTCGTAAGGGATGACTCGTGGTTTTCATACCACGTGCGTGCAGAGCCATCCAATGAGAAAAATATGTCCAATTTTTGCCGCATCATCCCACTTGTTGAATGGGGCCACGTGCTCAAATTGATCCAACCATTCTTCGGGGTCTTCGCCTAGGGATCCGGCGGCACCCGCGGCTGCTGCAGTATGATCGGTGTTGACATCTTCAGCGAGGTTACGGTGCTCGTAGCAGCGTCTTTTCGCTGTCTGGTGCGGTCCGGCAGGGTCCCGAACTCAGGCTCCTCTCCCTGGAGACGTCGGCTGGCTCGCTGAGCTGCTGGCTCGTCCTCGGGTGCGAAGCGCAGAGGGCTGGCGTCACGACTTTAAGGGGGCGTCCGGAACATAGAAGGCTACCCAGCGCCTCCACCAGATGTCACGTTGTGGTGATGGCAGTCGAAGGAACGATGAAAATGGATCAGAGGTCTTCTAAAAGAAAACTGGTTATTGGGCTGACTTGCGCCCACAATGGACTGAGTCACTCGGCGGCGGCAAAGCGACAAGCGTGCTCGGCGGTCGTTGAACAGAATGCCTGCCGCTGTCGGCCTTGCTCAGTTTAAAGCTGATAGCGATGTTTCGAGATAAAGCGTGCTAAAACATTCCGGAACATCGTAGAATCAGCTCTGCCTGGCCGCGATCAACCTAGATAAATCTAGTCGCGTCTGGCGTCGCAAACAAAGCGATTAAGTGGTGTGGCGGCATATTTGAAGAACGAACGAACACTGCGAATATTTGCGGCAGTATTTATCGATGACCTGATTGATAGTGTGATGATGATCTATTGTTGAGTAGCCTTTATGAAAGCCTGCCTGATGATTTGGTTAATTGAAGTCCAAGGTTTTCCTGAAACTATTTTCGATCAAGTGCGATGTGATAAAGGATGCTTTCTCGGCCTTTTAAAATGTTAGAATTTTCACTAATGCTAAGAAATCGCATGCCAGCAAAGCACGGTTCAGAAGAGTGTGAAGGGTAAGTTCTGATGTGCTTCGTTAAATTCTGACCCCCCTTCATTTTTGTTAAATGTTTTGTTCATGTTCCATGAGATTTGCTCATTTACACAGTGCCCTGTTTATCCTATATAGGAAAAACCGCTTGAGAGGACGATTTCATATAGTAAGTACCACTAAGGTGCACCTCACGAAAAGTCACCCATACTTGGTTCCGCGCCCCCTTTTTCTTTTTTTCTCCTTTTCTGAACCGGGAGCAAAGGCCTCCAAGCTTCCTACGGGTTGACAAGACTAGGAGTACGCCACGCTTGCTCGCAAAGTTCTTCAAACTGTGGGCCAACTTGTGCACATACATCACCACCGCTAGTCTCACCTCTTGTTGGGAATATCTGTCTCAGCGTTCACTGCTTTTCTCTTCATTTTCTACATGAGGCTTTTGGCGACCTCTTTCACAAGTGAATGAGGGAACCCAGCTAAAGCCAGCCTGTCCAATTGGTTTTTAAAGCTCAACTGCATCTTGTGAGTGCATGGCTTCCTGAGAAGAAATTCAAGGCAAATTAAAGGAGTAACTTTTTACCAATTTTGAATGTGAGAAGTCGATTGGCAGAAGCCCCCCCCCTTTTTTTCAACACACCGCATAACACCAACACACCCAGTTCATACAGAACTGTGTCCAGATCTAAAAACTGTAAACAGCTACCTTCAGGTAGTTCACATGTAAAATACAAGCCATGTTGTCTACATATGGATAAAACAATGCCCACAACTCCTTAAAAATTATCAAAATGTACCGAACTAAAATGAACAGTGTGCCGAATTAAACTAGAAATGAGGATGAAAGGGGGACGAAGGGGGTGTTTTAGCGGTTGTTAGTGCACTGGCATGACTGTTGGTACGTGCCGCTGTGTGATCGCACTGTTATGAGGAGAAAAAATTTCAAGCACTTAGAATTGCCTAATCGTCTGCTGGAATTTTTTGAAAAGCCAATAAAGGCTGTCGCTTGTTGCTGCTATCAGGTTATGAAAGAGTCAGCACACTTCGGTATAACATTATGCCAGGGCTAACATACAGCCCCTGTGTTGCTTACAATAGCACTTCTCGTCAAATAAATCAGCTTCCAGAAGTGCTGTGCATGCCCGCTGTTACATGTGTTCTTTCCTGGTAGAGGTGTAGCCTTCATTAACAGTTTGCCAGTTGGCCAATAGATTAGTTTTAAAATTTAGTTGTTGGAAAATGTGTAGCTAGTAAATCTGATTGGCACAACAGCAACGTTTGAAACAAGACTTTATGCAGTGCGTCAGGTCATTGCCAAGTTACCGGTATTGTGGTGAGGTATGAAACACTGATTTGTCTCATACTTTTGACAGAATAAGTAAGATAGCAGATGAATACGCATAGAGGCTAACATTCATTTTAAGAAAAGGGACGTTCAGAAATGCTAACTAAGTAAAACCCTTAAAAATTGTAGACTGAGCTTACTTTCGGTTGCTTCCAAGTTGTGCACTGTGGTAGTTGGTGACAAAACCAGAGCGGTGTTTGTTACCTCATCAAAAGAAGGATACAAGGTGGGTTTTGACATGGTATATATAGGGCCGTTAGGGCATAGAGTAAGGGAATTGCATGTCAATAATAAACACAAAATTGCAAGACAAGCTTACAGTTGAAAATAAAAATGAATTCTAAATAAGAGAGATTAATACTTACATTACTTTACAATACTAGCAGGTATATGTTCCCACAGCATGTGAGACAGAAAGCCAAAAAAGGTAAAGCAGAAAAAGAAAACTTACGACCAATGCACAAAATAAATCAGTGGTATTTAAAATGCTTCACTTTTTGTGGAAGGATTTATGGTAGCGAGCTATGCAAATTATTTGAATACGAGATACTGGAGATGAGTTGAAGGCTTTCTAATTCTTTTTCCCACAGCTCTTTCAGTGCAGCAGCCATTTCATGGCGTTGCAAAGCGCACTTTGTGTTCCGGGGTGGGTCAACCCCCTTGTGTGTTTTGCTTCTGTATGGTCTGGGTTCAAAATGCGCTTGCACGCTTCCCCTGCTTTTTGTTTTTTTTTTTTTGCTTTGAAATTGTGCATGCGCCCTGCAATCACTGGCTAATCTTGGGTTACTGTATAAAAACGTGTGGATCGGCCTCCTTTGATATTAAAGGTTTTAGTTCAGCACACTGTGTCTCTCGTCTTCTCTTCGTCCGTCGTCTGCCAGCGCTACAGTGTTCAGTTAACGTTCAACAGTCTAGCAAGGGAACAGCAGTTCACAAGTGGTAGCGAGGTGCTGGAAGTGGTAAGGGAATATGTCTGTTTAGGGCAGATAGCGACTGCAGATCTGAATCATGAGAGGGAAATAACTAGAAGGATAAGAATGGGGTGGAGTGTATATGGCAGGTTCTCTCAGATCATGAATGGCAGTTTACCAATACCCTTCAAGAGAAAAGTGTACAACAGCTTTATCTTACCGGTACTCACTTACGGGGCAGAAACGTGGAGGCTAGCGAAAAGGGTTCAGCTTAAGTTAAGGACAGCACAGCGAGCCATGGAAAGGAAAATGATAGGTGTAACGTTAAGAGATCTGAAGCGGGCAGAGCGAATCAGGGGCGAACCAAAGGTTAATGACATTGTAGTCAAAATCAAGAGGAAGAAGTGGGCTTGGGCAGGGCGTGTAATGCGAAGGCAAGATAACCGATAGTTCTTTAAGGTAAAAGACTGTATTCCAAGGGAGAGGAAGCATAGCAGCAGGCAGCAGAATGTTAGATGGGTGGATGAGAATAAGAAGTTTAGTGGGATACTGTGGGCACAGCTGGCAAAGGGCAGGGTTAATTGGAGAGACATGGGAGAGGCCTTTGCCCTGCAGTGGGTGAAGCCAGGCTGATGATGATGATGGTTGACAATGAAGGCCAGTCTCATCGCTGCCTCCCATGTCTGACTGGTTTGGAGGTACACTAGCTGTTTTCCTCCTGTCCTGCTGAGCCACATATTCCTTAATATCCGTGATTGACTTGCGAGGCCGGGGTTCCATGCTACACCTTTGACGTCTATTGTCGACAGCTTGCACCTTGCAGCGTCCATTGTCGATTATGCTTGCTGTCACTGAAGCAGGGGTGGTGACTCTGGCGTCTGCATTTCCTTGTCCCACACTGTACAGGCATGTTCTGTCCTTTACATTTGTTTATAATCGCTTTGAAAGAAATCATTGTCAGCTTTTTATTTTTGCAGCCTTTTTACCCTTGTGTACAGGAGGTGACATAGGTGAAATGTGTGCCTGGCACCAGCCATTATGTAAAAATAAAATTGCTGCTTTGACCTTGATTGTTCTTTCTCACTTTGGAGAACCTTAGGGGTGGTGCCTTTGCAGATGTAATGAAGCCAGTTGGGAATCTACATGCCTGCCATGTGATGGAACATGGTGGATCAAGTTCGCCATGCTGACAGCTATTGAGGTCCTCCAGCGGCTATTTTGTCCTTTCACACAACGTCAACCCATCTTGCGTGCCCCCACCTATCAAGCTCATCTTTGCCAAGCCACTGCTGGGGAGCAGCGGCTCCATGTTGCACTTTCTAGAAGATGAGTTACAAGGGGTAGAAACGCCAAATTTTTCAAATTGGTTTGTTGCTATTGGAGTGATGCATAAGACATCAGCAGTCATTAATGTGAAATTCACCCTTGCTTAGTAAATACTTTACGGTAGAATTTGTTCTTTCGTGCAGTTTTTGTTTAAGCAGTCTTGTGAGGCTATAAATGGGCAATATTTCACTGACTGTTTTGCAGGTGGTGGCGTGCAAGGCTGACATGGAGGTGTCGCGGGAAGTGAGCACTGAGGAAGGCCAGGCCTTTGCTGAATTCTACGGGGTCAAGTTTGTGGAGACGTCAGCCAAGACAGGCCTCAACGTGGAGCGTGCCTTTGAGACGATTGCCCGAGACATCTATGCCAAGGTGGAGTCGGGTGAGTTCCAGCTGGAGGATGGCTGGGACGGAGTCAAGACAGGCTTTCTGCGTCCTGGGCTGCCTGGTTGTTACGTGGACCTACTGGAGGCTAAGCCAGAGTCACCCAGCTGCTGCTAGGTGGGGGCACGCAAGATGGGTTGAAGTTGTGTGAAGGGACAAAATTGCCGCTGGAGGACCACAATAGCGGTCAGTATGGCGGACTTGTTCCACCAGGTTTGCACATGGCTTCTACACCGTGAGTAGCTGTGCCACCACTACGGCCGGCCCCAAGTACCACTAGGCCAGTTGTTTGGGAGCCCATCTGGTGCTTGGCTGCCTGGCGGGATGGGACCAGTTGGATGATGAGCCAGTGTTCCCCAACGTTACTAGATAGGGTCAGTTTTAAAACTCCCCTATCTCCCCATGCATCGGCGGCGTCTCCATTCCTGCACCTGTTGCCAGGTGGCGGAACCGTCTCATCCGGCTCCAGCTGACTGCCGCAACTGCCGTTTGCAGCCGTGCGCGGTGGTTCGTTGGTATCGGGCTGCTGACACGCGCTTACCTTCTAGAGTCACAGAATTAAGCATTTTATTTCGCAGGCTCTAAGTCCTGGTTGTGCCGTGTGCCATAAATAGCATATTCATAATTCTGCACGCCATTGCAGCCTGGAAGAAAAAAAAAGGTAGAGATCCTTCCATACGCATAGCACGCGCCGCCCGATGTAGCTATACACTTTCATCATTTGTGCCTTGTTGAAGAAATATGTGGCTGGAATGCACTCATTGTTACTCAGTGCCATGCTAAAAAAGCAGACGATACTTTTTTTCGTATTCAGTTTTATTGATCTCAACTAGCCTCCATTTAAGTGAGAATGCCTCTAAAGCAACTTTGCCTTCTTCCTTGCTGCCTTTACTTGCACACTCTGGTCCTTTTGCTGCCTCAAAAACTTTCGCATAAAAATGCATGTGTGTAACTAGATAAAACTTTATAATTCGGGCGCAATGCTCTTCTGAGTGCGTGGAAAGTCCTACACGGACGAGAGGTTTTTTCGAAAGTTCTTGTACCATGCTCCAAAACAAGTCACCAAACATTTTGTTGTCCTGTGTTTTCTGTTCAGTGACAGAGTCAATGGCATTAAGCATTTGTAAAAGGGCGCTAGATGGGCGCTTTAATGCACCAGGTACGAAAGACCTCATCTCTGTGAGGATAGCTGCTGGTGGGACATGACTGGCAGCAGTGATTGTTTCGAGGCAGTTCTCGCAGCTAGAAAACCTGCTGGCTTTCTTTACAACATAGCCTCCAAGATAATAAAGAAGAGCTTCAAATGGAGTGGCACGATTGTAGTCATGCTGGTTTGGATCCGACGTTCAAGACTCCTTGAAGTGAATTTTGTGAAGCATCTGTCCAAGTTTTTCCTCTCTGGCTTGTTTTCTTGAAAGAGCAGCTAGCTTCTTGCCGCTGAGGCTCTCTTCAACTGTGACCAACTCCGGATCTGCATCGCCAGAGCAGTTTTCTTTTGTCGCTATTTTTAAAGGCGTGTAGAGGCAAAGCAGCCTGAATATCTGGCTGAAGTGCGTCACGGTTGAGTGGTCCTCGTCTCCACCAAAGCTCCGTACCACACCAAAAAAGCGCTATGGGTAAAAAAGATTTAAAAAATAACGTGTGCGGCGAAGGAAGTGACCTGTAAGAATAAAAGCAACATATATGGATACTTACTTCCAAGGGATCCTGATTAAGCTTTGCAGTAAGGACGTATAGGACATTCTTGTCATGCAACAGAGAAATTATATCCAGAACAGATATGAGGGCCACGCGGAGAGAGACTGTTGTCATCTGAGAGGCAAAAAGCCTCGTGTTTTGCTGGAGGCCGGTTTTTTTGGTTGTATTCAGCAAAATAAGGAAACCTTGAATGACCTACAACACCGCACAAAAGAGATGCACACAATTATGTATTATTTTTGTTGCCTTCAGTAAACAGCCACTGCTTGAATACACAAAAGAGTTAATTTTACCTTGATCTAAAGGCCCTCAATTTAAGGGTATTACATAGGGGGGGGGGGGGGGGGTACAGGCAAGTAATCGAAAGAAATAAGCAAAAAATTCAAGAAAATACAAACAAAAATAGATAAAAGCGTATGGATCGTTGGAATAAAAATACAAAACCAACAAATAAAAATACAAAACCGTTGATTTTACAAATCAAAATACAAACCTTGATTCCCTCAACTGGAAATTTGGCATTCAGCGCATCGAAGAGATAATTCATGTGCAAGGTGAATCTTTCTGTGCCCTCTGTGTTTTCAAAGCCTGGTGTACGTTGCTCCCTTTAAAACTTTAATCCTATTCCAACACTTCTGCTGAAGAGATGAAAAAAAATATGCATGTTTAATAGAGAAATAAATGCAAAGAACATGCATGTTCAAACTTGATTAACAGTTTCAAATGCTTAAATTATGCAAAGACAGCCACAATGAACAAAAAGCACTGGAGCTTATGGATGCACCTGAGTTGCCAGCCGGACATTCATTTTTTCCATCTTTCCAGGGTTCACATGTGAAGCTGTAAGTTTTGGGACGACTTTTAGGTGTGCCTTCTTTTCTGTGTCGAAGAGATGCTGAAAATCCTTGAAATTAGTGCAGTCAGAGTCAGCCTGCAATAAAGAACAAGGTAACAGTTATATTGAATCAGAAAGAAGTTAAGGTGCTTATTACCTTTGCATATGTGTGAGTGAGATGATTTTGCACACATTTTATGATATGTGGTGCATCACACATGAAGTGCAGGAAGCGTCCATCTTCAAGTGAAGGATGTGGAACTTTGTTCACTGGTTCGCAGAGCTTTTCTGATATTCCTACATGTGTCCACATAGAACGATTGTTCCCCGCACCATCGCTGATGACAGACTGAACCAATGCCCCACGACGCTCGAGCTCAAGCACAGCTTCCAGAACGAGCTTGGCAAGCACGCTCCCGGGCACAGCACCCACTTGTGAAACATCGGTACAAATATAATCACAAGAGCGTGGTCAGCTGGTACTATGCCCTCTTGGCCTGTTCAACCGCCGAAGTCCACAAATCCATCAAACTTGTAGGTGGATTTGTTCAAATCTAATGATGGTCTCGGCTTAATTTCATGAATTACGAGTGTGCCATATTTTTCAACAGTGGGCAGTCCTTTAAAGAATGTTTGGCCTGTTTCCAGGGCTATTTGCTTGTAGCCATACTCGCATGGCACACCTGAAATAATCTGGTTTAAGCGGCTACACGTTGGAAGTGCAAGCAGCTTCATGCTGCGCAACAAATTGTATGCCTTAGGACTGGCAATGCGTAGCAAAAGGCAGTTCATGATCCACTCTCGTGTGTATCTTATCCCCTGCGGTCGTTTTGCTTCAACTTGCCTTAAAGAATTTTCAAAGGCCACTTGCTGCAGTGCAGGTAACGAGTTCAATGCTTTCGTTATCGCCTCTGAACGCTCATTCTTCTGCTTCTTTAAGGTATTTATGTTCTTCATAAAGGAAGCTCTGGCCGCTGCTGCTCTCGGGGCCTTGTGAATATTCGTTATCTTCTTCTTTCTGAACGGCAGATGCTCTTTCTTCTGGCACATTTCCTTAACTTTCCTTTTTTTTGCGTGCGGCACCTGCCACATATTGGCTGCACTGAAAGTTTCACACTTTTGTGAAACACTCCCAACGACAGTGCAGCCCTGGCAGATGCGCAGCTTATTTACTGAATCCACCAGGGAGGATATGTCATTGACGTTTGCGAATGCGCACGTTTGTAAACGCCTTAGCGGCGCCCGTAAGCACTTGCCGTGGCCGCATTATCTTCACCCACAGCTACACACTTCTGAATCCGCAGTAGCCTGTCTTCGGACTTAAGTGTGTCGAATGCAATGAATTTGTCGCCTCCGTCTTCAACGATCATTTTTTTCCACGACCCTGGCATTTGAATACGTTCCATGTCATTTAGGCTGCATTGCGTATCTTCAAAGCTTGAAAAACTGGCGTCCTGATTACCGCTGCACTGCAAATTGCTGCGCTGTTCAATTCTTCCGCTTGTGCTGCATCGTACTTTGCGCTTCTTAGCTGGAGGCTTTGTCATGTATGCAGGAAGATTAGGAAAAACTTTCGGAATAGCCCCACTGACGAGGGTCCACTTAGTGCGAGGAATTTCCACTGTTTTCCCGTCAACTACGTGCACGTAATTTTTGAGGTCATCCTGGCCGTGGAAGTGGAGGTCACATACTCTCGACTTGGCTGATAACTCCCTTTCAGCACACGGGATGGCTCGATTCCATGCAGCACGCAAGGCGTCGTCGCTGGGTGCAGAAAAGTAATGCCGTGACGAGCTGCTCGTGTCGTTCCGGTAGCCGTTCGTGAAGCCCGGCACGCAACATGTGGGCATGGTGACCGCTTGCTAATCGCAAACATCAAGCGACCAAGACCTGCCCACACGCATCCACCGTAGAAGTCGGAAAGGCCAAGACAAGTCGCGACGCGCAGCTCCGTCGCAGTCGCGCCTGGTCGCGCCGGCGTGGCAGGTGGAGCCGGATTCGACGGCAGCGCCACTAAAGCACGAACCGGTGGTGGTTCCGCGCAACAGAGAGGAGTTTTGAAACTGACCCTATCTAGTAACGTTGGTGTTCCCCTTCCAAGTGAGATGATGTCCTGGTGGTCCGGGGGATCCAAAGGCGGCTGTTGGTGGTGTACGTGCTCGTCTACCACCAGCACTTCTAGGTGCTGAGGCTAGGTGAGAAGCACACCAGCTTCAAGCTTCTCAGAGTGCCACATACAGTGGTGACAAAGCAACAGTCAGGTATTGCCACCTGTGGTTAGATATTTTTTCCTAGTTGGGCAGCTCTTTAAGAATCTGGCAAGCAAGGGCCAATATTCTCACTCGGATCCCCAGAAGCGTTATGGTTGAACCAGCACACGGTTGTCATGCAAAAAAACCTTAGTGGACCAACCATGGCAGGCCAGCAGTGCTGGTGGGGTTGCTGTGTCTTTTTAGTAATACTTTCCAAACACTGCAGTACAAGGGAGCACAACTTTGTTGCTGGAGTTGCATCACTGAAATGAAAATGATTTCATGTGTGATTGCTAACCCTCCAAAAGGGCCTTCAAGGAAATAAAGGTAAACTTTTTAGTGTGAAAGCACTACTGAACGCGGTTCTAACCAAAAATCGTGTGTGGAGCTTGACCTTGGGGGTGACGTTACTTAACACGGTTCAAACCAAGAATCTTGTTTGAAGGTTGACACTGCGAATGACCTTGGCCAACCTGGAGAAATGTATATTGCTGCGGCTGGGTTGCCAACCCGCGGCAACACGAGCAGAGCAGCTTCGCTGGCCTCTGCATGAGAGCACTATGCTGTCACTGCTGCTGGTCACACCTTGTGTTAAACTAAACACGAGGTGTGACCGGCTGCAGTGGCAGTATAGTGTGTTAAACTAATGACGAGCTAAAAACAAAGCAAAACCATGAGCCGTCTAGGCTAACCACATGCTTTTGCATGTCTACTCGGTTTAACCCCCATAAAAACTCAACCGCTTTTTTTTACTAGTAGTTAGATATCTATTTCTAGACATTGGTGATTTCCTTTTTGAGTGTTTTCAGTTTTAAAAAATGGTGACCAGAAGAAATGAGTGCGACTGAAGAGAAGGCCAGCACAGCAGGGGATGGCAGAGAGCCATTCCGTAACTGGCACAGGTCAGTGGAGGTGCTGCAGTTGGCCTACATAGGCTGATTGCGGAAGTATAGCTTGTAGTGTAAGTTCATTCTTGAGACATCCTTTGCACTGTTTTTAAGACTGATGCTAGCTGATGTGCATGGCATATACATACATACTCAAGAGCATATTCTGAGAATACATGATACGCCAGTTTGTAGTGGTCTATAAGCATCAGGTGGTATTACGGTATTGACATCTAGCTGATGTCTGCATTGTTGGTTCTGCCCACATGAGCATGACAGATTGTATGCCAGCTCGTAACTCTTGCTCATGCTTGTCAGTGAAGAGGCATTTGTCTCACTGAGCTACGCTTTTCGCTAACATCCTGGCACTGTGAAAGCTTTTGTATGTGGCCTTGTGTTGCAGGGTACATCGCTTGGAAGCAGTTCAGGTGCATTTCTTTGTTACAGAAAGGAAAATGTAAAAAAATATGACAAGTATAGCGTTAAGAGACAGGAAGAGTGGGTGAGGGAAAAAAAACACTAGTTAATGACATCCTAGTCAAAATGGTCTTGGGCATGGCATATAATGCAAAGGCAAGATAACTGATAGTTTTGTGAAGGGTAATGGAGTGGATTCCAAAAGAATGCAAGCGTAGCAGGGGTTGGCAGAAGGTTAGGCTGGCGGGGATAACGTGGCTGCAGCTGCCCCAGAACCGGCTCATTTACAGAGATATGGGAGAGGCCCTGCTGTGGGGGTGTAGTCAGGTTGATGATAGTGGTGAAGCTTTCTGCTGGAAATGGCCGCGTTTATTGGTGTACCTGATTTGGCTTGTAAGGGCTTTGAAAGCAAAACCTGGTGGCTGGTGTCTGCACTTGAGAATGTTTTCTTTTACCTTGAGCATTATGTTGGCGTGGTAGCATCAGGGGAAGTGTCTGATGCTTTGGGGTGTGCATGCTTTTAAAAAGCTGCTGCATTTATTGCTGGAAGAACAGCAAGCTTGCAGTGGTTACTGAGGTTGTTTTGTACCTTTGCTTTGTCTTGACGCTGCTGAAAATGCTTTTGTTAATGGCATCTCATGACATATGCTCTAAGACTATTTCTTCTCCCGTGTGTTCCGTTCTGTTCATTCCAAGCCTGATATTGGGCCTCTGCATTTTTTGGTTCCTAATGCTTGTCGTCCCACGTCCGAGTTTCTCGGTAGCTGCACAAAGCTGCTGGGAATTCAACCTGCCCGGAGTGAAAAGTGGCACTGCAGTTGTTTATCCACCTTCAGAATGGCAACGAGTGTCACTTGAGTGCTTTTTGGCTAAAGATACACATTCATCTGCAGAGTTGTGTTCTTTTTCAGTACCCCGAGTTCAGTACCACGAAAATTTCGAATCTGTTCAAGTCCCAATATTCATTTTACAACGTGGCCAGCATCGAGTGTTTATATGCAAAAAATATAATAAAATGGAAAATGTACCATTTCAGTGAAGTTATTTCACACCATAAATTGTTAATTTTTTACTTAAAAAGTAATCCAGCACTACACTTTACGACGAGGACAGAGAAAAACTTCACACGACGGGTGGTGTACTCCAACTGTCCGCCCGTCCTGTCATCCTGTCCACCTAGTCCTCTGTCGTAAAATTTACTTCCAGAGGGAGCCGGCAGGCAGTGTGAGCAACTGTGGTCCGTTCTGCGAGCAGCCGGGACACATCGGCGTGAGTGTGCTGTGGGTGTGTATCTGCTGCTACTGTGATGGTTGTTGTGCCTTCCTATGCTGGTATTTTGGGTATGTAAACAATCATTACTTGCAGAAATACGTTTTAGCTTGTTTATAACGCATAGTCGAAATCAACATAAGCTACTGCTTGAGAGGACTTAATCGTGGCTTGCATTTATAATAAAGCAACAACGTTTCTGTAGTATTGCATGTCTTGCACTAAGTCTACTTGTTATGTGATGTAATATTGAGCCGTACATGGTGAGCAGACAACTACCTGATACTGGTACTGGAGGAACACAGGCACAATGGCTCGGGTGCGAAAATGTGACTTAGGAGGTTCCTACCCGCACCGCAAGAATTATTAAGTCTCTTGAGTGCATGAATGTCAGGTTTTTAGTCATTTATTCATACAACAGTAACATTTCTGACAAGTACAAGTCACATAACTACTGCATAATAAAAGAAATGAATATTGACACGGTGTTGGTGACAGGGACCCGGCATGAGAGGGCTTGGCAGCACGTCCTTCGGCGGGAGAAACGGCGAACTTCAACGTCCTTCAATCCGCGAGCCAGCAGCGTTGTCTTTTTGCTTCAGCGCCACCTGGCATTCCTCCCCTCTTGATAAAAAAAAAAAACGCGCGCAGAAAAGCGCGCGAACACAAGCACACTCAAGCACACAAGAAAGGCTCGAAGTATCTGGGGGGGTCACCGTGCAAAATACGGCTTCATGCGTAGAACATTGACGATCTATGGACGGGGTAGTCGACGGCTTCTCTGCTGTGGAAGTGCCGCGTCCGGTAGTACCTCGTAATTAATGTCGCTGATGCGCCGCAAGACTATAAGGACCGAAATAGCGGCAAATGAGTTTTTCGGACCAGCCTCGCCGTTGAACAGGTATCTATACCCAAACCTGGTCGCCGGTATTGTAGAAGACTCCTCTGTGCCGGAGGTTGTATTGGCGCGAGTCTTTATCTTGTTGCTGTGTGATGTGAACACGTACTAGCTGACGAGCCTGCTCGGCTTCGTGGGTAAACTTCTCAGCATCAGCAGAAAGTTGGTCATCAGTTGTGCAAGGGAGCATTGCATCGAGCATCGTCTGAACCTCCCTGCCGTAGAGGAGGCGGAACGGTGTGAAACGGGTCGTCTCTTGAACTCTTGTGTTATAGGCAAAAGTCAGGTACGGTATGATCATGTCCCAAGTCCTGTGTTGCACATCGATGTACATCGCCAGCATGTCCGCCATGGTTTTATTAAGCCGCTCTGTCAGCCCATTTGCTTGCGGGTGGTAAGCAGTAGTTTTACGGTGGGTCGTACTGCTTAGCTGAAAAATTTCGGCCATCATCTGGGAAGCAAAGGAGGTCCCTCGGTTGGGGGGGGGGGGGGGGGGGGGCGGGGGTAATGACGTAGGTCGGGGCGCCGTGCCGAAGTACGATCTGATTCATGAAGAAATCTGCAATCTCGGACGCTGTGCCACGAGGTAAGGCTTTGTTCTCGGCGAGTGAGATAGTCTGTGGCAATGATGTACCGGTTGCCACCCGAGGACAAAGGGAAAGGTCAGAAAAGGTCCATGCCAACCTGATCGAACGGGGCATGTGGTGGTGCAATAGGTTGGAGGAGCAACGGAGGCTTGGCGGCCGGGTCCTTACGGCGCTGACATTGCCGACAGCTCTGCACATAGCGTTTAACAACAGTGGCAAGTTTGGGCCAGTAGAGTTGTGTTATACGCGTCAAAAAATCTTTTAGAACTGCGCGAAAAGCATGTATTCGTGGTTTTAGAGTGAAACGAGCGAGATCTAAACTCATTGGTTTTACAAGTGTTCGTGTGCTACGCTTGAAAACTTAATCTCAGAACTGCGCGAAAAGCGTGTATTCGTGCTTAAAAAAGGGGAGAAGTTGTTTCAGAGCGAAACGAGCCAGATCTAAACATATCGCTTTTACAAGTGTTCGTGGGATACGGGTCAAAACTTAATCTCTCAGAACTGCGCGTAGAGCATGCATTCGTGTGTAAAACAACGGTAGAAGCTGTTTTAGAGCGAAACGAGTGAGACCTAAACACATTGGTTTTACAAGTGTTCGTGTGATACGCGTCAAAACTTACTCTCTCAGAACGGCGCGAAAAGCGTGTATGCGTGCTTAAAAAAACAGAAGTTGTTTTAGAGCGAAACGAGCGAGATCTAAACTCACTGGTTTTACAAGTGTTCGTGTACTGCGCGTGAAAACTTAATCTCTCAGAACTGCGCGAAAAGCATGTATTCGTGCTTAAAACAATGGGAGAAGTTATCTTAGAGCGAAATGAGCGAGATCTAAACATATCGGTTTTACGGTTTTACAAGTGTTATACGCGTCAAAAAATCTCAGAACTGCGCGAAAAGCGTGTATTCGTGCTTAAAACAACGGGAGAGTTGTTTTAGAGCGAAACTAGCGAGATTTAAACACATCGGTTTCACAAGTTGTGTTATACGCGTCAAGAAATCTTTTAGAACTGCGCGAAAAGCGTGTATTCGTGGTTTCAGAGCGAAACGAGCGAGATCTAAACTCATTGGTTTTACAAGTGTTCGTGTACTACGCGTGAAAACTTAATCTCAGAACTGCGCGAAAAGCGTGTATTCGTGCTTAAAAAAGGGGGGAAGTTGTTTTAGAGCGAAACGAGCCAGATCTACACATCGCCTTTACAAGTGTTCGTGGGATACGGGTCAACGTGAATCTCTCAGAACTGCACGAAGAGCATGCATTCGTGCTTAAAACAACGGTAGAAGCTGTTTTAGAGCGAAACGAGTGAGACCTAAACACATTGGTTTTACAAATGTTCGTGTGATACGCGTCAAGACTTAATCTCTCAGAACTGCGCGAAAAGCGTGTATTCGTTCTTAAAACAATGGGATAAGTTGTTTTAGAGAGAAATGAGCCATAACTAAAGCATCAATTTTACAAGTGTTCGTGTGATACGCGTCAAAACTTAACCTCTCAGAACTGTGGAAACAGCGTGTATTCGTGCTTAAAACAACGGGAGACGATCTTTAGTGTGAAACAAGCGAGATCTAAACACATCGGTTTTACTCGTCGTTTGATACGCGTCAAAACTTAATCTTTCAGAACGGCGCCAAAAGCGTGTAATCGTGCTTAAAAGCACCGGAGAAGTTGGTTTAGACCGAAACGGGCCAGATCTAAACATATCGATTTTACAAGTGTTCGTGTGATACGCGTCAAAATTTAATCTTTCATAACTGCGGGAAAATTTTAAAACAACATTGCTCAAAAAAACGACGGGAGAAGTTGTTTTAGAGCAAAACGAGCGAGATCGAAACACATCGGTTTTATTAGTGTTCGTGTGACACGCGTCAAGACTTAATCTCTCAGAACTGCGCGAAGAGCATGCATTCGTGCTTAAAACAGCGGGAGTTCTTTTAGAGCCAAACAAGTGAGATATAAACATCAATTTTACAAGAGTTCGTTTGATACGCGTCAAAACTTAACCCCAGAACTGCGCGAAAAGTGTGTATTCGTGGTTTTTAGAGCGAAACGAACTTGATATAAACGCATCAATTTTCAAGTGTTCGTGTGATACGCGTCAAAACTTAATCTCTCAGAACTGCGCGAATAGTGTATTCGTGTTTAAAACAACGGGAGAGGTTGTTTTAGAGGGAAACCAGCGAGGTATAAACACTTCGTTTTTAAAATTGTTCGCGTGATACGCGTAAAAACAATCTTTCGAACTGCGCGGAAAGCATGCATCGTGCTTAAAACAACGGGAGTTCTTTTAGAGCCAAACGAGTGAGATATAAACACATTGATTTTACAAGAGTTCGTTTGATACGCGTCATAACTTAACCTCAGAACTGCACAAAAAGCGTGTATTCGTGGTTAAAACAACGGAAGAAGTTGTTTTAGAGTGAAACGAGTGAGATCAAAACACATCAGTTTTACAAGTGTTCTTGTGATACGCGTCAAAACTTAATCTCACAACTGCGCGAAAAGCGCGTATGCTTGCTTAAAACAAGAGAAGTTTTAGAGCGAAACGAGCGAGATCTAAACTCATTGGTTTTACAAGTGTTCATGTACTACGCGTGAAAACTTAATCTCTCAGAACTGCGCGAAGAGCATGCATTCGTGCTTAAAACAGCGGTAGAAGTTGTTTTAGAGCGAAACGAGTGAGACATAAACCCATCGGTTTTACAAGTGTTCTTGTGATACGCGTCAAAACTTAATCTCAGAACTGCGCGAAAAGCGCGTATGCGTGCTTAAAACAAGAGAAGTTGATTTAGAGCGAGATCTAAACTCATTGGTTTTACAAGTGTTCGTGTGCTACGCGTTAAAACTTATTCTCTCAGAACTGCGCGAAGAGCATGCATTCATGCTTAAAACAGCGGTAGAAGTTGTTTTAAAGCGAAACGAGTGAGACATAAACACATCGGTTTTACAAGTGTTCGTGTGATACGCGTCAAAACCTAATCTCTCAAAACTGCGCGAAAAGCATGTATTCGTGGTTAAAACAAGGGAAGTTGTTTTAGAGCGAAACGAGCGAGATCAAAACACATCGGTTTTTCAAGTGTTCTTGTGATACGCGTCTAAACTTAATCTTTCAGAACTGCGCGAAAAGTGTGTATTCATGCTTAAAACAACGGGAGAGGTTGTTTTAGAGTGAAACCAGCAAGATCTAAACATACCGGTTTTACAAGTGGTCGTGTGATACTTGTCAAAACTTAATCTCTCAGAACTGCGCGAAAAGCGTGCATTCGTGCTTTAAAAAACGGGAGATGTTTTTGAGCGAAACAGCGAGATCTAAAGCCTGAAAACTTAATTTCTCAGAACTGCGCGAAAAGGGTGTATTCGTGCTTAAAACAAAGAGAAGTTGTTTTAGAGCTTAACGAGCAATATCCAAACATATCGGTTTTACAAGTGTTCGTGTGTTACGCCAAAAAAATCTTTCAGAACTGCGCGAAAAAAGTGTATTCGTGCTTAAAACAACGGGAGAGTTGTTTTAGAGCGAAATGAGCGAGATCTAAACATATCGGTTTTACGGTTTTACAAGTGTTATACGCGTCAAAAAATCTTTCAGAACTGCGCAAAAACCGTGTATTCGTGCTTAAAACAACGGGAGAGTTGTTTTAGAGCGAAACTAGCGAGATCTAAACACAAACACATCGGTTTCACAAGTTGTGTTATACGCGGCAAAAAATCTTTTAGAACTGCGCGAAAAGCGAAAAGTCTAACAGTGTATATTGAACCTCGATTTGGGAGGACTCTAGAGGACAAGCCAATAACACCCATCTGGGTTGATTAGTGTTTATTGTGTAGCAGTCTCCACACCACACGTTTTCCTCGTGCACATTCATCAAACACATAGTGACTGCGAGCAACTGTTTGCCTAAATGGGCAGGTCGACGTAAGCAACGGTGAAAGACTGTGTACAAGGATGCATTTCACTTGTTGGACGAGCTGTTTCGGCGTGTATTTTGACTTGAGAAGGAGAAAGTGCAGTAGCTGTGCGGCAAGCTTGCTGATGCATTGAAAGGCATACTGGTGACCACTGTCGGTGGAGCAGCAGTTGGTGTGTACACTTCATATCTTGCCACTGGAGGCTTTCAAGCACACGTAAAAAAAGTAATTTACAAATGCTGCAATGTGGCTACCAGTGGCCAAGGGCATCATATCACACGGGCTCACGCACTAACACAGGGCAATGGCACTGCCCGTGGCAAGAGTGGCTGCGACAACTCGCCATGCCAGCACGGTGAGTCATTGCAGCCACAGCTGCCAGATGGTGTAGGGCTTACTGCCGGTGGTGCTGCTGTTGCTGCTGCTGCTGCCGCTGCTGCCGCTGCTGCTGTCGCCGCACCATCTGCAGGTGTGCTTGCCTCTGCGGACGGGTTGTGCCAAAGAGGCCAATGATACGGTCTCGCATTGCTCTACCACGCAGGTAGGTCATGCGGGATCCTGTCCCCGCCAAGTACCTGGCAAGCAGAGGTGGCCCATTGTTGTCAGGGTCATCAGTAGTGTCGTCTTCGTCTGCAGCCAGGGCTTCTTCAAGACAGATGTTCTGCAACGCTGCACACGCTGCAATGATGACCACCGCCCGCTCCGGCTTGTAGTGGAGTGTCCGGTACCTTTGAAGGCACCGGAAGCGGTTTTTAAGAACACCAATGCAGCGTTCCACAACACATCGCATTGAGGCATGTGCTGCGTTGTACTGCCCTTCTGCAGTGTTTGCACCAGGATGCCCTGACACTAGTGTGAGCAGCTACGGCCCCAGTGGATATCCACTGTCTCCTGCACGACCAAAATTTGCAGTGAAGTGTGTTGTTGCCTATGTAATAAATGATTCATACCAAGCAGCTCAAAACCAGTATGCTGAACCAGAATTCATAGGCATGCAGAAGATTCATGACTAAGGGGTACCTCTGTAAGCACAGCCTTCCAGGTTAATGATGTACTGTGATATCCTACACGACAATAACGATGTGCACAGCTATTTTGCCTTGGTGTTTTACGCTTGAAATACGATTCACTTTATAACAATGTTTCTTGCGCCTCTGCACCAGCCATAACTGTAAATACACAAAAATAAATACATCATACTGTTGCATGTCACCCATGTTATAACCCGCCTCATTTAGGTATGAGCCGCTGCTGTAGCTTAATACGTGCTTTCGAAGTGGCCCGATGATCAATAGGCTGCTTACCCAGAAGAAACTCTCCATCCTCCAGCAGCCCGTGCTCCACCTTCCAACGCAGCCGTGAGTAGTGCCAAGAAAAGGCATCGTGACAAGACCCCGGGCAGGGAGGGTCGACCGCAAGGATCTTCATGTTTGCGTCGCAGATCTGTGAGAAACACAGGCAATCTTGGACGTGAACTTCCATTGTCGAGGTCGCGGCTTTCGAACCCATGCGGTCAGAAAACCAGTCTACTCACGATCATGGTGTTCATCGCGTAGTATCCTTTGCGGCTCCAGAATGCTGCCCGGTTTGCTGGGTCTCCCTGCGGCGCTTTTATGGCAATCAGCGTGCCGTCGACGCAGCTGACGACGCCGGGGATGGTGCCGCGGGAAGGAAGGTCGCCTTCGCTGCTGCTTTTTCCTCGGGGTGCGCCGGGAAACGCACCCATCCCTTCTGTGCGCCGACTTTGCAGATGGCCTCAGCCACACGCCGCACGCACTTGCTCACCGTCGGTTGTGCGAGGCCGACTGTCTGCTCGTTGCCCGCACACACTTGAAAGCCCCCGGAGGCAAAAAACGGAGAGCGCACAGCACCTGCCGCCGCACAGACAAAGCGCTCGTCCGTACGCCTCGCAGTTCGTCACTAATGGTACCTTCGACTGGTCGCTTCAGAGCGCTGTAGCGCTCTGAGAGGCGAACGCACATTCGGCTAATCGCAATCTGGCGCTCTGACCACGTTCGGCTGGCTCTCGCTCGCCTCTCGCTCAGAGCTGCTCGAGACGCTCCGGCTTTTTTCTCGGAGCGACTGGGCGCTCCCGCAGAGTTGTGGTCACGTGACAGATATTTGCCCTATTTCGACGGCCACCGGTTATTCTGCATCGACGAATGCGAAGGCGCCAATAGTTCCGTTTCGTTCTGAAGGTTGGTCCTTCCTACGCTATTTTTGTGCCGTAATATATCATGGCAAAGCGAAAGCAGATTGCGACATTTGGCGCTCCGTCAAAGCTTCTTCTGGACTTAAGAGACAGCAGTGACTCCACTAGTTCAGACGAAGACTGTGGAGCTTACGAGCTGATGTTCGTCAAACTCTTCGGTGTTCCGAAAAAAATACCGAAAGTAACAAACTACTTGGAGACAGTAGTGCGGCTTTACTCCGAGGAGGAGGTAAGAAAAAGATGCGTCAACATTATGACAGTGGCTGTTATGCCTGTTCTGAACCAGTTTCGCAGGAATTTTCGTCTCCCTGAGAAGACATGCCGTGAGCTAATCGAGAGATTCGCGGTGTCTCGGTTTTACCCCTCGCACCGAACTCACGGTGGCTCTGCGGTGAAAACTGCAGAAGAGCACATTCTCTCCTTTCTTTGGTGAGCAGTCTTTTGTTTATTCTGTATACTGAATCGAGAAAAAAGTATGTTCTTGGGGTGCGTTTCTCGTGCTGTTTTGTACATACCAAGTCGATCGGCCGCATGACTATTCTTTAAAGCGATAAAAAAATACTGTATATCCGTATTTTGCAGCCATTCTTTTTTGGTAAAATGACAGGATTGCACTTAAGTGTGTCGTCCATTTATCACTTGAAATTTTGTTTTTAATTTTGTTTATTTAAAAATTTCTTTTTAAAAGTTTTTCCTTATTTTATTCTGTTTCTAGTTTATTATTTATTCTATTTTTCTTATAATAAGTAAGCCTTCTATGCATTTACATAGTTTTTCATTGAATTAGTCACAAAACCTGCTCCAAACACAGCATTTATTTTCACTAATTAAATTTAATTAATTGCAATTCAGCAACCGAACTTTCATTTTCAGGAACTACTCACGCACTGCCTAACACAATCAAACTTTTGCTCATTTATCTCCACAGAATGACATAATCGTGCGGACAGAATTTGCACACAATTCTTGCTGATGCAACATAACCATAAAATGCTTTCACATTAATAATTATTTAAACTCCACGACTGATGTCGACTGACTATTCGCGAACTATATTGCAGTCAAGGGTATCACTAGGAAATAAAAAAAGATGCCAAAGAAGCTTCACTGTATATAACCACTCTTTTGCACCGTGATAAACATAATCCCATTCATTGCCTGACAAATATGTGATTTCTGCTGGAACTAAAGAGTTTTTGCTGCCGCCACCACCTTTCCGTCATATATCCTTTCTCGTCATTCTTGTAGCAGGCAGGCGATTGTTGCAGCTGATAATACGGCATAACCACGCCTATTCAAAACTTGCACAGGTTTCCTAGAAGGCGGCAGTGGGAAAAATAAGGATTTCCTTACGTCTCTTTATCCGCCTCTTCGATCGTGCTACATGAAGTGCTTCAGTGTCTGGAGTGCAGCCAGGCACTTCAAAGTGATCTGCAGGGACGAAGCACAGCGCATCTCCGCACACATATCTTTACGCTGATGCTCTATGAATGTACACTATTCTTATGTAATGATAATTTCCAGGTACGCTGGCAACAAGGCGTCAATGCGGCAAGTAGCCACCCTTTTTGACATGGCCGAATCAACAGTGCAAGTGGTAATCACAAGAGTGATGGAATTTCTGTGCGACATTGCCCCAGAAATAATTTACTTTGGAAGCGACAAAGTAGCTGTGGCTCAAGAATTTGAGAAAGCAAGCCCCTTGTACGATGTCACAATTCGTTAGGACTGATGCTTGGGTGAGTTGGTATGCCATTTGGAGTTGGTATGCCAATTAGACAAGGACTGAAGGAAAAAGTGCCCGTCTATGTGTTTCTTCCTTTAGTCCTTGTCTAATTCGCACTGTTCTTCCTGATGATGTTACAAGCTTTCTAGGGATTTTTTCTAGGTCTGCCTAACAGTTGTGGGCAGGTAGCTGACGCAATTGCTTATTAGGTTGAAAGTCAAACTCTCAGCATTTATACAGTAGAGAAGAAAAGCATGGAAGTAGCATGCATATAATGCTACAGAAATGTCATCTTATGCATCTAATGCGTTTTCAGATTGCTGGCTTTCCGAATGTGGTTGGCTGCATTGACGGCACCTATGTTTGTATGCGATGTCCGGACAAGGTTAAGTCTACCTATGTAAACAGACATGACCAGGTGTCACTGACAATGCAAGGAATTTGCGACTCAAGGTGCAGATTTCTGGACGTTCTCACTGGAACACCCAGCAAAATACACGATGCCAGAGTCCTCAGGCTGTCTACAGTGCAGGAAGAATTGCCAGTGGTTTGCGAAAATAACTACCACATCTTAGGCGATGCAGCATATCCAATAAGGGAATATATGATCACACCTTTCAGGAATTATGGCACCATGACTCGGGCAATGATTTCGTTCAACTACCGCCATGCTGCAACACGAGTGAAAATTGAAAACGCATTTGGAATGCTAAAGAAACGATTTCGGCAGCTGCGGTTTGTGGAATTTCACACTGTGGACAAGATAACCCAGCTCATCCTCAGTTGCTGTGTCCTTCATAACATTTGCCTGGACGCTGGCGACTGTGATGTGCCAAGTGATGACGATATGGATGGAAGGCATTGCAGGCACAAGCAAGGAGACTCGGCAACAGACCAGCAGACACACTGCTCGTGAAAGTGCCCTTCGGAGGCTTGGAGAACTGAAAAGGGACGCTCTGGCACAGCTCTTTTGAAGCTGCAATGATGTTGAGAACAAACGATTGTATTGCCCAAACTTTTATCGCACTTTTAATTGCTCAAACTTTTATTGCACTTTTATGAACACATGTGGCTTTCAACAGGTATAAACAAAGCATTCTTGACTACAGCACTGTTTGACAAGGAATATTCTTGAATAAATATGCTCTTTCAATCAAGAACTATTTCTTATTTTGAGTTCAAAATATCCTTCAGCACTGCCATTTTCTCCGCATGAGCTTTGAGTAGTGCCTGGTGCCAATCTACTTTTCTCTGTTCTCTTTCTTTGCGCCGAGCTTCTTTTTCATTGTTGATCTTTCGCATTTCCTCAAAAAATAATGCCATTTCCTGCATCCTAGATGTGCTCGGGCGCATCTTTCTGTCTGTGCGGTACCTTTGATTTTCTTTCTCCTCAAATGATGAACCAGAATCCACCGTAGGGTCATCAGATGATATATCATTGACGCTTTCCTCGATGCCATCAGAGCAGCTGACACTCGAAGGAGCTGCACTAGCAGTGTTTGAGATGGTCTTTTTGTATGAAACTTTTCCCACACCTCACAGAACTTCAGGCTCAATGCTGTCATCCATTGCTCTGATAGCTGCCAATTCTTCTTCATATGACACTGCACAGCGAGACTGTCCAGAAGTTCCATTATTTCTGTCCACATTGCGTTTTCGTTTGGCCAGCGTCTTGAACCTTGTCTCACACTGGATTCCTGTGCATGTCTTGAGCAATCTGCTCATACATCATCTTCTTGCTGCGGAACCTCCTTTGAGGCCCCACCTGTGGCGTGTAGTGTACATAACAGTCCAGGAGCAGCTTTGTTTCACCTGTAGTCCATGGTCCTGTCACAAGATATGAATAAAAAAAAATTAGCACATTCGTAACATTTGATGCTTGCAGTTAGCTTGCTCTACTATAGATGCAAAATACACATGCACTAATACTGCTGCATGACAAATGTTATTGCAGACATGCAAGGCTTTGCAAAAAGGTAAATGATTTCAAATCAAAGACGTGAGATTGCACCTGGCGGTATATATACATACCATAAGGTGAGGTCATGCTGCTGCTCGACTGCTCCTTTTCAGGCACTGTGTGCAGCTGTACTTGATTTTCGCTTCCTTGGCTCTCTGTTCAGGAACAAAAATTGGGAAACATTTAAATTACTTCCTCACGCATGGATGATAGACAGAAGGTAATTTATGCCTGCTGAGTCTGCCACAGAAACCGACAAAAAATATTCACAATATGTAAAGTGTGTTAAATCCAATAGCTGTCAAGAACAAAATAACCCACGTCCTCAGCCCTGTAAACAACTTTTCAATGCATATACTTTCCTGGTGAGCTGACATAACCGATGAAGTTTATTATGGTTTTGTTTCTGGTTTATGGGAGTTTACCATCCAAAGCAACTCAGGCTGTGAGGGACGCTGTAGTGGAGGGCTCCGGAAATTTCGACCACCTGGGGTTCTTTAACGAGCACTGACATCGCACAGTACACGGGCCTCTAGAATATCGCCTCCATCAAAATTCTACCACCGCGGCCGAGATCGAACCCGCGTCTTTCGGGCCAGCACGTGCCATAGCCACTGAGCCACCGCGGAGGCTGCAGTTTATTATGAACCCAGTACTAAATTTCATGTGGCAACACATTACATTTTGGAGTTTCGCTCTTGCTGATGATTCCACTACATATTATGAAGTTTCGCTATGTACACATACTGCTCCACGCTGCCCGAAAAAACCACCTGGGCCATTGTTGAATCGGGCTGAAGTGTACGTTTTATACTGGTCGACACTCCGCGTAATCGTGCAACGATCAGGCTTTCGGCGGCTCAAGCAGCTGTGCGGCCTCGGTGCCCATACCTAGTTGTGCACGAAAAAGCCGCCGCTAGCCGTCATTAATTCCTCTGACACATAAGTACCATCGCACGGAGTACGACTTGTAACAGGTATCAGATGTTACGAGCACATGCTACGGGGCAGAGAGCCCGGCACTGTTGCTAAGTCCTGAACGTACTGCAAGCCTACTACACAGCTGACTAGCAGCGTGCCCGCATACTTGGTGCTGTGCACTGGCGCATTCATTCGCTTGATTATCAAGCGCACATGTCCAGGACAGGCCACAACGCAATTCGTAAATGCACCTAACAAATAAAGGTTGTTTCAAATGCGAAACTACAACGCTCGCAATTTCTACTGCCGCAGTGCACGCACCTGTTTCGCGCGGCCAGAGCGAGAAGGTTCCAACGGAAAAGTAGGAAACTTTTCACTACGTCGCGCCACTTGTCGTAGAATTCACTCAGTCATATAGCATGTGAAACTGCTTTAATAATGTGTAGTACATCGAAAGTGAGGCGCACACACCACACCAAGCTGACCAAGCGACACAAAGCCTGAGCACGGGAAAGAGCCAGTTGTGGGTTTCAACGCACTGTGCACACTCTTCGTATTGCAAACTTACCGTCGTAAAGGGAGAATAACAGCTGCTGCGCAGCGGTCGTCGGTGTGTCCATACTGGGAAGCTGTCAGGACGGTAGGGATACGTTCGTGGACTTTCGCTTGCACTTCGCAGGCAAACAGAAACTGCCACTCCTGTTGGGAGCGTTGCGGGCATCGGCTGCTCGGCGGCGCGGTGGTCTGTGATTGGAGGAAGTAGCCCTTTCCTGCGATTTCCATCCCTCTCACTGCTCTGAAAAGCACTTGCACATTCGGCTGGCGAGTCTTGCATCCTCCTCAGATCGGGAGCTGCCCCCGCTCCGGTCGCTCTGAGAGAATCGGAGCGACCAGTCGAAGGTACCATTAGTTCGCCGCACAACCACTCCACTTTCTCCTTATTGAGTCGAAATAACCGACGGAACAGCTCGTCCGGCAAATCATACGCGTCCTCGTACACCGTCCTTCGTCATTGCTGGCGCCGACGTTGCCGCCTCCGCCACCAATAAATAGCAGACGCCGTCGCCGCCATTTTCCCTCTAAAACTCTTACGACTCTTCGCGGTCGCAAAAAACAGTCTCAAACCTCGGGAATAATTAGGTGTGCAACGTCATGCGTTTTCTCTTGTCCGTGACGCCATTGCAGCTTCCCGTGACGCAAATTTTCAAAATGGCGCCGGCGACCAATAGGAGCGGGCATTTTAGAGCGCCCTCAATTGTAGAGCGGTCGGAGCGAGTTCCGTAATCCGGGCCCAGTATGGCAGAAAGGAGTCTTTAGGAAATGCACTGTGTAGAAATCGCCCCACCAATTCCATGTCATCGTTCGATAAATGTAACAAATACCGTGCAAAGAAGCTTGCTGCATAGTATAGTTGCAAGTTACTGGTTGCAGACCGCTCTGCAGTCACTGGACTGTGATTGTGTATGTACTGCATGACAGTGCGTGGATTGCAAAGCAGTTAGCCAACAGAGAGATGCTTGTTCCTATCGTTTACCACACATATAAATATCATCAATGAAACTGGATGCTATGTGTAACTTTTTGACATGTTCCTTTTTGGCAGCCTCTAAAAATGTTTCCGCATAAATGAGCTAGCTTGATTTGCAGCAATATAACCACGGGACTGCTGTATCTTGCCACATTTTCAAATTGTGGGAAAATCATTGCATGTGAGGGGTCACAACCCTATCCTGTTTCTTGAAGGTCCCGTTGCTTTGTTGGCAATGCCTGGACAACCATGGCCAGCTTTCCGCATTCATGTGCACAGGGTATGCCCATTACGTGCATGCCTTTCCACCTATTAATGGCTTACAATGCAAACAGGCAAAAAGAACACAGAGCACAGGTACAGATAGTGTTTGTAGTCCACTCTCTTCTTCACCTCAGTAAATATGGCACGTACACAAGCGGGGGGATTGGCCAAGGTACAGTGGAGATTGCCAATGAAGTATTTGCGGGGGAAAAAAAAGACGTGAGCCGGCGGCGTAGAAGACTGAATCAAGATAAAAATAGGGAAATTCAATTAAATTTACGAAATATGAATTATCAGGAATAGAACGAAGCATTTTGGACATGAGACAGTTTTTTATTCAGCTAACAAGGTAACCGATCAGTTGCACTTATGTAATCATGAAGGTAGCCACAAACACTGCTTAACGGGAATTCCTTGGCGCTCGCACCGAACGAGAGAAGAACTGGAAGAGACAGAGGGAGTCCTAACGTCGAAAGAGGGACCTCCAAATACTGCTTTCCTTGAACTGCGAACCGTCGGCAAGAGAGAAGAAAATGGTCTAATGTTTCAACTTGCCCACATAAGACACAAAGGTTTGTCGCAGCGAACCTGCATCTGCATAAGTACAAATTTGAGTGAAAGATTCTGCATCGCAGAAGTGTCATGGACACTTCATAATGCCTTGATTTATACCACCGGACATCCCATGGGTACTTCAAGTGGTGAAAATCCATGGTATTGAGCAACGGATCACCCAAGCTGGCTGAAATATTTTGGAAAACCTGTAAACGTGTAGTTTCCAACAGAATGAGGTGAGGGACGGGATAGATTACAGGGCACTGAGAGCTAAACTTGCCAATAAATCAGCCACCTCGTTAAAATAGACACCTGAATGCCTGCAGGTACCCAGACAAAGCGGATCTCACGCACTGTGCACGGAACAAAAAACCTAAGCGACCGATTCAATAAAGATTTTCCAGAATTTTGGATAGAGACCAGAACTGAAAGTCAGTCTGCAAGAATAAGAACCCGTGCTACATGCCTGGGAGGTTTGAGAAAAGCCAAGCCAATAGCCAAGAACTCTACGAAGAATATAGGAGTGTAACCAGGGATACGAACGGAATAGCTCCAAGCCAGGTCTTGCGAATATATCCCAATCGCCGCCTTCTCGCAGCTTGCGGAGGCATCAGTGGAGAGAACAGTAGGAAAATTCTGTAGGTGTTCAGAAAGAAGACCGTTTAGGATATTTGCGGGCATATGTTTCGCATGGGACAGGTAAATATGGTCGTAATGGAAGACGGGGTCAGCCTGCGTATCAGCAACTCGTGGCAAGGAGATCAGATCAACCTGCAGCGGAGCTTGCGTGAACCTAACTTGCGGAACCTGATAGTGTGGCCAGTGCCTCCCATGACTACTGTCTTTTTCTTCCATGAATCATGATAGCATTCCGGCTCAACCCTGTCTACATGCTTACACAGACATTTCTCACAGCCTGAAAGCCGGCCGTAGTATGGAATGAGTTTAGGGAAAATTACCTTTTTAGTCGTTTTATCTGCACAGCTTAGAAGTATGTGAAAGGTACTTTGGCTGTGAGTGATTTGCCCTTTCTCTCTCATAGTCTTTGCGAACTGAAGTGGTGAAATATATATTAACTTCTTCATTACATATTGTGCCATCTTTGTCGCAATAACAAAAATTGGGCACATAGTAAAAATCTGCAAGCATTGAGGATTTGTCTTTAAACTCTGACATCAATATGGATGAAATCAATACAAAGTAGAAGAAAAAGTATAGTGCAGCACATATAAGATTGGAAGAGAAAGACGAGTGTTGTTGGTTCTGTCAGCCTATCAAAAGATGGCACATACCCACACTGGGTGGTCGGCCAAGCATCTGGTGGCTATTCACCTGTACTCAATAAAAAAGAAAACCACGCGGGAACGCAACACTGGTGGATGTGCTGAATTTCAGGAACAAACCGTGCCACAAGTAACAAATATTCCTGAATCAGATTTTACATTGCATAATGAACCATGACTGCACCAAAGCAATGAGATATAAATGAAGCATTTCATTCATTTCGTGACAGAAATGAGTTATGACGTTTGTTGAATAATTAAAAAAGTGATTTTTGGTAGCAACCAGCACGGGTCGTTTCCAGTTATAGCTCAAGATTACAATCACATCTGATATAGATGACACGCATGCTATGAAAGCAAGATAATTTTTTCCTTATGAGAAATGCACAGGCAGTTTCAAGGCTTGCTTCACAATTTGATTTCTGACGTATACACAAAGGCATGCCTATAAATTATTCGTGCGTTACACCAGAACCAACTCTACTTAAGTTGGTAATCATGTTCGTTACCTGGGTGTCATTAATAGCAAACATATACTAATGCTACTAATCCTATAGATCAAACAGCGGTTTTATGAAGATGTTAATTAATACGTGATACGATTGTGCCCATCAGGTAATGAACTGTGCGGCAGTTTCAGTTTCGCTTCTCTTATTTTCAGTTTCGGTTCTCTTTCAGTTTCGCTTTTCAGTTTCAGTCACATGCATGTCGCTTGGCACCAGGAAAAGTAGAGGAGGGGGGTCGGCGCAAACTTGGCGTCAGCATGACATCGCTCGCTCCGGTGTGTCGTTCGATCTTGCATCTACAATACAACAACGTGCCGACGAGGCAAACCTTTACTATGAGTTTCACGGGATCTTACGCCCCCTCGTACATTCCTGAAAACCCCGGATCAGCCACCAACACCATGGAACCAGTGGAAGGCACTGTTTTCTACCTACTTAGAGGCGTCTGGCGCCTGAGTTTACTGCATCCCGGCGCAAAGCTATAGATGCTTCTGCATTAGCGCGGCGTCGGAGGTCAGCGTCGTTCTGGAACGCCTCCCGTGAAGAGCGCAATTTTAAAACGAAGGAGACCTCAATTAAGTGAAGTTACGAAAGGCGAAGATGCGTCGAAGGCGCCTCCGCCCCGCCTTTCGTCGCGGAGACAAAAAGAGGGCTCCTTCCTAGAAACAGAGAGAAAGTAACAGAAAGAAAATGGGGAACGAAGGCGCCAAACCGCCCAAGTGTGCTTTATTGCAATGGGTTACTGCTCTCTATGGAGCATCATGCTCTATTATCTGCAAAGCAGGAAAAAACAAAGAATAATAAAAGATATAAAAAATATAAAAAGTTGAGGGGGGAATAGGCAATATGCTTTTCTGTCACAACTGTTTTCTCTGGCCATGAGCAAGAAAGAATTGCAGGGGGAAGAGAAGGGCGGCATGTGGAAGCAAGCACGCAAATTGGCATAACCTAAGGCGATGCAGTCGGGGTGCTGTGAATTCCAGTAGGTCTAGGACTCTGACCTGTGAAGTGTGGAGAGAGTACCAGGGTTCTTTCATAACGGCCTGCACAGTATTAAACTGATATATAAAGTATGACTCTCGTTGCTCACGCTCACGGGTATTTTGGAAGCCGCTCTGTAGCAGCGTAACTTTTAGTTTGTGAAACTCGTGACCTTCCTGGGAAAGGTGTTTCGACAGGGGGAGGAGAGGAAGAGGTCTGGTGTGCGCGCGGTGGTTGAATCTATTTCGGAAGGAATTCTCGGTTTTGCCAATGTATTGCATATGACGATCGCCACACTCGAGCATGCATACTACGTTACTACTGTCACGGTTCAAGTTTTCACGGATGGAGTGTTTGAAGTTAGAGTGTGTGCTTTGAGCTAGTGTTGTCCGCATGTGCTGGCAAACTTGGCAGCGATTATTCCTGCAAGGTAGGCAAACCACAGGCTTTCCTTTATTGACAGTAGAACGAACTACATAATTCTGTATGTTTTTTGTAGTCTGTAGGTAACCCGTGGAACTGTTGGAAAAATTTTTGACAGTCGATCGTTTTGTTCGATTATGTTGAAATGTTTTTTTAGAATTTTGTTGACATTAGGAAGGTTGTTTGCGAAGGTTAAGACGAGATTAGAGCGGTGTTCATTTGCGGTTGCTGATGGGGGATCCCCAAACATTTCATTACGATCTTTTGCTTCCGCTTTCCTAATGGCATCACCAAGAATAGAGGCCGGATTGCATTGGTCCCTCAGAACCTCCCGCATACGGCTAGAATTTTCTTCGAAGTCTTCTGTACTTTTTACCCAAAAAGCTTCCTACAGAGTCATTTAAATCGCTACGCATAAATATGTTTGTAGCAGGTGTGTGAGCCCAGACAAAAAAAAATGTATTTATTTTCCTTAATTCTTCGGTATTCCTGATTATCACGACATGGTCATTTATATGTTGGTACAACTTTTTTCAGGCATCACAGCTGACACACCGATGTGTTTGGTACAGAATCATCTCCAGACATTTCGTATCTGTTGTGTCAAAAAAAAATACGAAATAGTTGACTGCATTAGTTTTGACTGAGCTAACTAGCATCACACTGCATGTTTTTGAAATTCCTCTAGCTGTCTAATTGGCCTCATTGTATAGCTTCATACTTGTTTCATTTAAACTCTGCACACTGCTCTTTTCACCGCACATCGCGACATGGCACGCGTAGCCCCGTGGGAATGGGTGAGGAGTATTAGGAGGTCGGCTGCTACTTCCCTGGAATCCAAACACAGCTATACGGTTAATTTCGGAAAGGCAGCTTTGCCCGCTTCCTTTCGTCGTCTTGCCCATCGTGCGTCGCGTCTCGCGGCGAACCCGACGAAGGGGAGGCCATCAACCCCCCTCCCCCTCTCCTCCTGAAGCGGGGGAAAGATCCGGCAAATAGTTTCCTAGAGACGTCCTTTTTTTTCCGTGGGGTCAACAAGGGGTCAAACGACAAGCCCAAGCGGTGCGAGACAACGTTCTCTTTTCATTCTAGAGACGCAAACCTACACTGCAAAATGAAACCTTGTCTTTCTCTTCCAAATGCAATTTCATTTCACTTTATTTTTCCAGAATACAAGTTACATCCTAGAGAGATGCAAGGGCTAAAAGCTGCTAAAAAGCAGCTTGACTGGGCCCAAGCACCTCTGAAATGGCAGTACACGACAAGCGCACTTCAAGCAAGGAAAAAAATGTTGACAAATACACACACACACACACACATATATATATATATATATATATATATATATATATATATATATATATATATATATATATATATATATATATATATATATATATATATATATATATATATATATTATACATACATATTAAAGAAGCCAACAGTCACCGAAACGAAGGTGCATAGGGGAATGTTTCTATTTTTTTTATATCTAGTGCCAATCACTTAGTTTTTAAAGAAAATTACTTATTAAGCAGCAGAAAAAACAACCATGCCGCCGGTGGGATCCGAACCCACGACCTCCGAATATCGCGTCCGGTGCTCTTACCAACTGAGCTACGGCGACGGCTGTCCAATCTGCTGCTTTCGTGGGTATTTATGTTTTGCGTGTAAGCGAACCTTGAGAGTGTTCACCAGCGCCACCCTCGTCCATAGCGGTGGACGTAGCACGTCCTGTAATAGAAGCGTTTGCGGGTCGGTAGGCTGGAAACGCCGATTGGTCGGTGGGATGCGTGTCTGCGTGACGTTTTTTCGCTTCATTCTCGTTCTCAACCGGATGTGGGGTCGCCGCGCCTCTCTCGGCCTGTCCCTAGAGTGCCTAGGGAATCGCTAGGGCTGGCCGGCCGGCCGCCGGGCGTCCGAATAAATACCGAGCTGAACCCAACTCCAAACCGTCCTTATGCTGTCCCTAGCTGAACCAAACTTGACGCTGTCTGTTCCCTGTAGTCTTAGATGTCCTCAACCATTGTATGTGACTGCCAGTGCTGCCAACCCTAGGGATTTTCCCCTAGATCTAAGGAATTTGAACTTTGTTTAGGGGAAAAGGGATTATTGTTGTAATCTAGGGAAATTTTACCTTCCGCATGGGTCTTTTTTATTTTTCGATGTGAATCGGTTCCTTATTCACTGTTTCTTCACCACCTTGATTTTGAGAATCTGGCTATGCGCCATGTGCACGAGGGGAAAGCGTTGTTGGGATCGAGATGGCGTGGTCGGGCCGGGAGGAGGTACGAGGATGACGGGACTCAGGGAGACTTTGGGGGGACAAGACATTCTATTTACATGGTGAAGGAAATGCACGGACTGTACAGAGATGATGAGGGAAGCGCTGGTAGAGACTCGATGGGCAAGGCGGAGGGGCGCCCTGAAATAGGGTTTGCCTCCGGTTCCCGCCTTCTTTACCCGTTAATAAACAAGTCTAACCACCGCCCTTGAACAGAGTCGATGGCGCATCTGCCCAGGCAAAAGTTGGGACGCTTCCTTTGCTTCGAATTTCCTGGTCGGTTCCTGGAACAGTCTAGCTTTAGCAGTACCAGAAGCACGCTGTCCAAGAAGCACGATTCCTCGAAATCACGGCTGAAGGTAGTTGGGTGTGTTTAGAGGAAACTGACGCCAACCAATATTTTTAACTTTAGCCAAGGTTTCTGGACCAACGCGGTCTCTTCTTCAGGGGTGACTAAAGTGTGCCAGAAGCAGCGGGTTGCTGCCTTCGTTCTCCGTTTGTTAGCGCGTGGCGCAGTCCATGCACTAACGTACGCGGAGGAGAGTGTTGCTGGAGTGCTATTCATCGACACCTTTGTGAGCCGGATGTGCCATGACTCCGCAGTCGCCTCTTGAACCGGTTTGGCTCCACGGCCAAGACGCTCACCTCCTCGAAGGCTATCCTGTGGTCGGCGCGCTCGCAGTGTTCGGCGAGGGAGTTAGATTCTGAATTCAATTGCCGGATGTCATTTTTGTGTTGCCTTATTCTTTGGTGGAGGTTTTTTGTTTCGCCAATATATGGTGCCGGGCACTTTGAGCATAAGATTTTGTAAACGACACCTGGTTGTTTTTCTCTGGGACGCGGTTTTTCGGTCGTGGCAAGAAGCGGCTTGTTGTCGAAACAGGTTCGTGAGCCTATGTAGATTCCATGTTTTCTCGGAATGCGTGCGAGTGCCTCGCTGGTTCCCCTCACATACAGAAGCACAACGCGCGCGTTTCGTTGTCTCATTGTTAGCTGGTCCCCCTGTCCTCTGAGCTTGACTGGCGACCAACGCGCTGAATAAAGCCACGTGTGTAGCCATTCTTCTGTAGGCCGGCGAGAACGGTGGATTCTGCTTTTTTCTCCGCTTCAGAGGAGCAGATTGACTTTGCTACTCCAGTCATTCTGCACCGCACATTCTTTGTCACCACGTCATCATCATCATCATCATTTATTTTTTCCCTTAAGGCCCCGCCCCTTCTCAGGGTATTACGTAAGGAGGGGAGGGCTTCGTACATTGGAAAATACAAGAACAAAGCCATGGAAAGAGGTTCAAAAGAACAGATCTAGTAAAACATATTTAAACATACAAAGAGGGCAATTAGGACAACGATACAGGCAGTAACATCAAATGAGAACACAATTAGAACAGTTAAAAAATTCAATCGAGCAGAGAGAGGAAATTACAAACGAATTGTTTCAGCACTTCAAACTAAGGGTGAGCTGCTTGTTGGAAGGGCTGGTCTAGGTTGGACTCTCTTGGCTGGGTTCCGGTGAAATTCCGTAGAAAAATTCGTGACGAGTCTCCTTAGAACCAGTCCCCGTGACTCGCCAGTTGAAGGTGAAGTGGTTAGTCTTTTTGAGGACCAACTCGACCCGGATGCAAGCAGAAAGAGTCGTTGCTCTTTCACAACAGCTTAGGCGACTTCATATGAAGTCTCGCAGGCGTGTGTCACCACTTCGCGCACTTTTGCGTGCACTCCCAGACACCCTTAGAGCGTGTGGGGGTAGCGGTCTCGGTCACAAAGGAGATGCCCTCGACTCAGCGTGACATAAAGCCGATCTGTTTGCGGGATGTACCGTTGGAGCGTGTACCGTACAGAGACCCAAAGAACTTCATACCTCTTGAGGAGATATACCTCGGCGGAAAAGTGATGTCGGCACTGTCGGAACCTCACGGCATAGACCGAACCATTACTCATAACTTCCGCCTCAGATGTTTGGAATTTTATATTGAAGCGGCAAGCCAGATATTAACCAGAATCCCATTGGACAACGTCCAGATGAACATACTGGAGGCAATCGACCCGCAAGTTGTCATCGAAAAGCGGATTTCTTCAATAGCCCCACTTGCCACATCATTCCCTTCTCTGGTGCCAGAAAGAGAAATGAACAAAATTGACGCAGAATGGAGACTGCTCCGCAATAGAGAAATAGACCTGCCTGCAGATGCGAGCGTTCAACGCTTTTGGAAACGAGTGAGAGACGCCAGGCAAGGAGACGGGAGCCCAATGTTCCCTCTCTTGTTGCACTCCAGTGCAACAGTGGAGAGTTTTCTCTCAGATCAACCTGATGAAAACAAAGACCAGAAACAGCTTGGTGACGCAAACCCTGGCAGCTACGCTTCACGCCAAGCGGGTTCTAGGAGGGGCCAACTGTTATGACTTTGCAGTGAAAGAACGCTTAATTGACCTCATGAAAAAAGAAATGTATATGCAGGAGTGAAACTCAGTCGGGATGCCACCCGAATGACGTGTCCTATGTTTTAGCGTTTGTTTGTTCACACCAACATTTGGGCACAAACTGGATTTTCCCTCGCTCTTTGACTGCAGCCGGTGAGCGTAAGTGTTCACTGCGAGATTTTCGTTCATTTCAGGGCTTAGGCCAGGATTTATTAGGCTGTGATATTAACATGTTTTCTTTACCCGTGATCACGTGGTACGCGAGTTTGCATGGGAAATCAATGTGTTATTGTATTCAAATTTGCTACCAAAGTGTGGTAAGAGGGTCTCTGCGAAATAAAGGAGTTCACAATTCAACTACGCACCTTTTTTCCATGCCTGAATATTTTTTTTCGGATCTAAGGAAATCTAGGGAAGTTTGAGTGAAAATTTGGGGGTGAAGTGGCTTTCGAGGTTGGCAGCACTGGTGACTGCGAGGTGCGCTTTTTTCCACGTTTTCTACGCGTGCGAACTTCAGTTGCCGCCAGTGACGATCCATCATGGCGTTACGAGGTGTGCTCGTTGGTGATAGTCAGCTGAAGCGTTTGTGCAGGTCTCGTCTGCGGTTGCGTCCGTCGGTCGAGACCTGCACATTCAGCTTCAGCGGCTACGATGCCGTGCGCCTTGCAAGCGCTGTGCGGCGCATTAACCTGCTGCGCGCAGACTTCTGTGTAGTGTACGTGGGAGGCAACGACATCTCTAGGCCAAACAAGTCAGCAGGAGATTTGCGACAACATCAAGGTATGTACTACGTGGTGGTGCAACGCGTCGAACTTCTGCCGATTTCAGTAATGAGTTCTGAACTATCATTTCGCATCCTAGGCCCTCGTCCTGCAGCTGCTACGCGACGTGGCCCCTGTGGTCCTCGTGGTGAAGGTGCTGCCACGCTGGTTTATTACGGCGGACGCCGAGGTGAGCCGTAGCTGGTTGAACCGCCGTCACCTGCTCAACCGCAAGGCTACACTTAAGCGGATGCCGTCTGTGTTCATCCTGAACCCGGACGTGAGTACCGACATGCTTGTCTTGTACGCCTTTGGGGTGAACAGTGCACAAAAAGGCGAGTAGAATACCAGATGAACATAGAGCTGGTGTGCAACAACATTTATTCTTAGTACAGGAAATCTCCGTTTGTTCGTGGCGAAACAAAACAACAAACAGTTTAGGAAAAGTTGTTTGTAACTGCCGGCCTCTTCTGATAACAGAGAAAGTGAGCATACATTGACATTGTCTTTGCCCCCTGCTGCTGTCATCTCAGCTTCCATATTTTGCTGTATCAGTTGCACTTTATATTTTTTAGAGCAAAACAGTTGGGAATTGAGGCGTGCGCCCACAGGTACTACAACGCAGTCATCCATCATGGGCAGTTTCCACCTTGTTGGAGTACTCTCTCAACTGCTTGCAAGCATACTAACTGCTTCCTGCATGAGAAATGGTTGCATGTAGTATACCACATGTTGTGTGCTCACTAATCGAACTCTTAGTAACAGCTCTTGACAACACATAGTGACACGACTACCTGCACTATTCAGTTGCACAAATTACAAAATTATGAAAAGAACATTGATTATGTATTGTTTAGATTTCCTTGAAGAGGTCTTGCCCTGACGAAATAGACAAAAGGTTTCAGTAGCTATGCATGCAGGTGACATGTGCCAGTCGCCCAACTTATATTCTCATTTGCATTGCAGAAAATGTGCTGGAGCCATCACGTTTTGTGAATGCGTTTGCTCACAGCTTTAAAAAAAAGGCAGAACACACTGATGCTGTAATTTTTTACCTTCACACTCTGCCACACAATCTCAAGAGGTTGGCCGTTGTTAAGTTTGATTTTTCAGCACCTAAAATGCTGGGCAACATACGTAAAATCATGATATCTGTTAACTGAGTGAGTGTTCAGAGGAGTGCAGGGTCTTGTCTCTCACTCACGGCAAGTAGTACGTTCGATAGAGTAGCTGATGTCGTTATAAAATTCTCAGTAGGCCTGCAAGCAAGGTTAAAACTGCCCATGAAGGATGCATGGCTGCACATTGCAGTACCAGTGGGTGCATATATGTCGGTTTGCAGATTCATTCTGAAAAACATGAAGGTAAATAGGAACAGAAAACTATAGAAAATCAGAAGGCTGTACCAAGAGGTGGTGACTGCATCAGTATATGCTCACTGTCATGATGCAGAGCTCACCTAGCTAAGGGGCACATGCAGGCATTAAAGTATTTATCCCAGCATGTCTTCTTGGTGACCTGCCGTCAATATATGTTCAGACATTTTATCTTCACTTTGTTTTCCTCAATTACCACCTATGGAGGTATATGAGGGTTGGGGTTACAGATATTTAAGAAAAGATATGAGTACAGGCATTGCGTTTGAAAATGCATTGTCAAGGCTTCAAGAAATGAAAATGGGCATGTGATGCCAGCGACTTCATGGGGAAGGGCATTGCAGTCCACGAATGCTCGGGGGAGAAAAGATCCTGAAAATGTGTGAGCAACAGGCCGAGTTATCTGAAACGGATGCACAGCGTGGTGAGATATATGGGTGCGATGCACAACGTAAGGTGCTTGACTGAGTGAACTGCAAAGAATTTTGTGCTCCAAAGAAAGGCTGGTAATGCGGCATCAAAGTAAGAGGCTTTCAAGGCTGTCCTTCAGAGATAAAGCGCTGATGAAATAAGGGTACGGGGCCTGATGCACAAAATGGACGGCATAGCTTTGAATTGATTCGAGCACATTTGTTAGGTGTATCTGAGGTGGGTTCCAGATGGGACTGGCGTACTGAGGTTTTGATCTGATGTGTTTTATATGCCAGAAATTTCACGTGTTTGAGTTAATTCTGTTTTAAGCAAGTGCTATGTTTGTGTGGTCTGCTTTGTTTCTGCCTGTTCATGAGTTGTTTACTTGAGAAATATACCAGAAAGGTAAAATTTTACTGTAGCTCTATACTGTTGTGATGTCTTAAATGTTTCCCCGCGTTGGTTGCTCACGCTCACCGAGCCGGTAACAAAATGGCGCCAATGTGCTGCTATGTGATATTGCAAATGGTCGAGGTTAATTTGGAACCCTCCACTGTAGCAGCCCTCATACCTCAAGTCAGTTTTGGACATTAACCCTAGATACCATACCATGTTTGACGTATTGCCTCAATTTGCCCTATTTCTGAACAAATTCTATTTTATTTTCAGCATCGCTTCTTGGATGCACGTAAATTTCCAAAGAGGCACCTTTTTGGCACCGATGGATACCATCTGTCGGCTGGTGAAGGAGTGGAGGAGCTGGCGGAGATCCTCGTCAGGAGCCTGGAAAAGGTGTATGGACCAGGCATACTTGCTCCTTTCTCAAGGGTGCCAACCAGGCACATCATTAATGCGTGCCATCACTGCGGTACAAGGGCCATGTGAATGGGGACTGCTACGAGTACTGCAGGCCGTAGGACCTGCACTACTATCTGCAGTGCTCATAGCAGTGGGTACTGTAGTAAAAGTGAGACCTATTTCTGATGTGCTTTTGAGCTACATCTGCTCCTTGGAATCTGTTGACATTATCTGGGGTTTTTTGACATGCACTGACACCGCACAGCTTGCAGGCTTTCTTGCATTTAATCTTCATGACTTGCCACCGCTTCGGTTGAAATTAATCTGGAGCTCTCCACTGTTATTTAGTAAGACCTTCTGACAGGCTAGTTGGTATATATTCATTTCTGGAGGCTGTGCGCTAAAAAAGACGTTCACAGGAAAAAGGAGACAACAGTCTCATAGTCTGTATGACATTCAACCCCGCATGACAAGAATTATTCACATCCACTAGTATTGTGCTGGCCTGCTTAGCAAGCTGGAAATCTTTGATGGGAAGAACAATTGGGAAAGTGTAGAATTCTACTTCCCCGCAAGCTATGTCCCTGAGAATGGCAAGCTGTTTTATAGACTTGTGGTGCAGCTACGTCTTCATTGCTTTGGAATAACGGCACCCCACAACTATGTAGTGCTGCACGTTGCCACTAGTCGAATACTTTTCATGCAGCCAAAGCACTTGCAGAACTTTGCAGTGCCCCTTCACCAATGTCGTCGCCTGCAGTACCTGGTTCCATATTTCCCACAAATACAAGCGACCAAGTATCATACAGCTTGCCACTGTTCACAAACTGTCACAAGCAAACTGTTCAGCTCTGAATCGAAGACATTTAATGTATGCTGCAGTTTGCTTTGTGGTTTGCATTGCCAGCAGTAAACTTCGAGGAACAGCCAACAACCGGTATCAGATGAGATAGCAGGCACCTGTCTTGGGACCCATGGAGCTGAGCAATCATGAATGCATTCATCAACGACAAACACAATGGCAATACCAGCTCATTACAAGGTACAACCCAATTGTCTGCTGGTCTGCAATTATGCTTTCACCAAGCTGGGAATTACTGACAGATGTCCAACACATGTGTTGGACAATATGAGTATAGCCACACAGTAGTGATCATCAGTCATCACCTTTCTTACAGTCTGCACAGACCCTGACCTGGCTCTGCATTATGTACAGACTTGGCCAACCCAGGCCTTGTGCTCAATTGAACCGTTGCAGTCACAGCCGTGTGAATGCCCTTTCCAGGCTCCCTTTTTTAGGCTGATCAAGCGTGAAGCTGTTCGTTCAACGAAATAGTAGACATAAACTGCTGCCTCCGCTGCAGCTCTCTAGCCCACCACATCATCTTTGCAAGTGGGGTCTGCCTCCTGCTGCAAAATAAGCCTGGTACGGCACCCTTTTGCAATGCTGTGGTGCACGTATTTCATCCAGGTCTGTCATTGACTGACACTGTTTGAATGAAGTGCGGTGGATAGCGTTACCTACTATTTAGATGCCTAATGAAAAAGCATAAGTGCCTCCGACAGTCAGGTGCAACAGCACCACTTCCTTACTCTTTGGCTCCTTGCACTGCATAGCCTTTCAGAAGATCTTCAGGGCTCGCAGCTGTGTTGTACAATTTTCTCTCTCAACGTTGTTACGTCTCGCCTACGACGCGCGGTATAGCCGGCGCGGATGCAACGGACGCCGCGGCTTTGTTCAAAGCGGCGGTCATTTGGACCCGTTCTTCGCTGCCGCAACGCCTCCCGCCAAGCGCGTCCAGGCAGGTTTCAGTGCCACGTGTCGTCGTGCGTGCGTGTGTGTGTGTGTGCATGTTTTGCCCACGCTTGTCAAAGCGCGGCAGCCGGGGAGAGGAGCTCCCCAACTGGGAGGCGAGGAGGTCTGACCGGCGCCGGCCTGGCGGACGCGCCCGTCACGTCTGGACATGTTCAAGCGTCGCCGTATCGGACGCCTCTTCCCAAGCCGTTCCCTCTTGCCCTCGACTCCGAGGGTATAAAAACGCCGCTGCCCCGGACGCCGAGTGAGACTTCGATTCCTTCCTTCGAGTAACGTGGTCGCCCTGACCGGCTGCTCTTTTGAGATGCCAGAATAAACAAGTTGTTCTGTTGCCAGTCGACTCATCCTTTGCCGGCACCTTCGGATGTTTCCAGCTTTGCCCCAGGCCGCCAGGCCAACGCTACCCTTGGGGCTTGCAACCCAAATGCAACAACTGGTTGCCAGCGGTGAGATCCCGACAACGGAGGCCAGCAGCGAAGATATGCGTTCAACTGTATGCTGAGCAGCACAACGACCATCCGGGAGCAGTGCAACGAGCCCTGTGTGATGACTGGTTGCCTGCAGCGGAACGACTGCTGAATTCTTGGCTGCGAGGTTTGGTGAGTGCGGGACTTTCTTCTTCTGAGTTTTGCCAGGCTTTTGTTAGTGTCAGAAACAGAGCTGGTAATTGTGGTTGTCATTGCTGCCGGGTTAGTTTGCGGCAAGACAATAGTAGGCAGTAGAGAAAGCAGCATTCGGAGCAGCCATGGATTTGAAGTCGTTGCGCAAACCGAAATTGCTGGAGCTTGCAAGAGAGTTGGGTCTGGATGTCTCAGACAAACTCAGAAAACCAGAACTGCTAAGGGCTATTCTTGAGTTGGAGGCTGAGGATGACGAGCTGTCGGAATGCCTTGAGACCATTGAGGAGAGGGAACAAAAAGAGAAAGAGGAGCGCGAACGTAAAGAGCAAAAAGAGAAAGAAGAGCGCGCTTTGGAAATGAAGCGTCTCGAGGTAGAGATGGAACGCGCTCGTAATGGAAGTCAGGCACACGGTGCAGGAGAACGGGTATCGTTCAAAATGACTGACCTGATGCGGCCGTTTAAGCTTGGAGAGGACATTGGTTTGTTCCTGGTTAACTTTGAGCGAACGTGCGAGAAGCAGGGGTTCTCTCGGGAAACGTGGCCACAGCGCTTGCTCACTTTGTTACCCGGCGAGGCGGCCGACGTAGTCGCTCGCTTGAAGAGAGAGGAGGCAGAGGATTTCGACCAAGTGAAATCGAGTCTGCTAAAAAAGTACAGGCTGTCAGCGGAGGCGTTCCGTCGGAAGTTTCGGGAAAATGAAAAAGGCAGAAATGAGTCATATACAGAGTTTGCCTACAGGCTTATGTCAAACATGCAGGAGTGGCTCAAAGAAGAGAAAGCGTTTGGTGACCACGAGAAAATTCTGCAGTGTTTCGGGCTGGAACAGTTTTATAGTCGGTTACCTGAGAACGTGCGGTACTGGGTCTTGGATAGGCCAGACGTTAGTACAGTGGCTAAAGCCGCCGAGCTAGCCGAGGAGTTTGTGACGCGTCGGGCTCGCGGAGCTAAGGACGGTCAAAAGGGTGAATTTGGCTCCAAGTCTGAGAGGCCGAAGTTCACACCCATGAGAGCAAGGGGGGTCACGCGTAGTGCGGATGCGAGTGAAAGCAGTCCGACCGAACGTAAGGAGACGGCGGCAGCCGAAGCCGAACGCAGAAAGCGGTTCGAGGCGAGGCAAGCGCGCGTGTGTTATACGTGCCAGAAGCCGGGTCACTTTTCGGCGCAGTGTCCAGAAACAAAAAGAGAAGTCGTGTGTTTGTCATTATGTAGCACTGACGAGAACATGAAGCTTCTCGAGCCTTACATGCGAGACTTCCTCGTGAACGGGAAAGAGTGCCGAGTGCTTCGTGATTCCGCAGCTACAATGGATGTAGTTCACCCCTCTTACGTAGAACCCGATATGTTCACGGGCGAGTGCGCATGGATCAAGCAAGCCGTGGAAGCTCATAGCGTGTGTCTGCCCGTAGCAAAAGTGCTTATTGAAGGACCTTTCGGAGCACTTGAGACGGAGGCCGTAGTGTCATCTAGGCTGCCCCCCCAGTACCCGTACCTATTTTCGAACAGGTCCGATCACCTCCTGCGCGAGAAGGGGCTTTTGTTTGGTGAGGCTAGCGTTCAGGCCTTAACCAGACCGAGAGTTCGGGAGCTCGCTGCAAAGGCGGTAGTTGCGGGGCCGACGTTGTCGAACAATGAGAAAGGGTCGGAGGCGCAGCAAGCTGATATTCCGAGCACGTCAGAACTGGATAAAATTGAGCCTGTAGCGTTGAAGGCACCAGGTACTGGAGAGGAAATGCCCGACAAGGGAAAGTTAGAAGAGCTTCCGGTCGAGCTTCCGGGACTAGGCTCAGTGACGAACAGGGAAGACACTGATCAGGTCATTAGTGACTTACTCAGTAAAGCACCGCTGTCGCCTGAGCAGAAAACCGAACTACACCAACTCTTACAAGAGTTTCAAGGTCAGTTCTCTGAGAGGCCTGGTAGGACTTCTGTCCTTACTCATGATATAGAACTTACCTCCCCAGAGCCAGTACGATCCAAGGCGTACCGGGTGTCACCCCGCCAGCGCGATATTATGGAGGCTGAGGTAAAGAAAATGCTACAGCTCGGTGTTATTGAGGCGGGTGAGAGTGATTATACCTCCCCCTTGATTTTAGTTGAGGTACCGGGCAAGGAACCTCGTCCTTGCGTCGACTACCGCAGGCTTAATTCCATCACTAAGGATCAAATTTATCCGATCCCTAACATCGAGGAGCGCCTTGAGAAAGTTAGTAGCGCTCAGTTTATTTCCACCCTAGATCTTGTCAGGGGTTATTGGCAGGTTCCACTTACAGAAGAGGCTAGTAGGTATGCGGCGTTCATTTCACCAATGGGAACATTCCGTCCTAAAGTTTTGAGTTTTGGTTTGAAGAACGCGCCATACTGCTTTTCAAGCCTCATGGACAAAGTGTTGCGGGGACAGGAAGAATTTGCTTTACCGTATTTAGACGACGTAGCGATATTCTCCGCATCCTGGTCTGAGCATATGGCACACTTGCGGGCAGTGCTAACCCGCCTGCGCGAAGCGGGTTTGACAGTCAAGGCTCCCAAGTGCCAATTAGCACAGGCCGAGGTTGTCTACCTCGGTCACGTGATTGGACAGGGTCGTCGCCGCCCCTCTGAAATAAAGGTGGCCGCTGTGCGAGACTTCCCGCAACCGCGCACGAAGACCGATATTCGGTCGTTCTTAGGTGTCGCCGGCTACTATCAGAGGTACATCCCCAGGTACTCCGATATCGCGGCTCCCCTGACGGATGCTCTAAGAAAAACAGAGCCCCAAACAGTCGTCTGGGACGAGACAAAGGAAAGAGCTTTTAGCGCCCTAAAGAGCGCCCTAACAAGCCAGCCTGTGCTACGATCGCCAGACTACACAAAAGGGTTCGTTGTTCAGTGCGATGCTAGTGAGCGAGGCATGGGCGTTGTACTGTGCCAAAGGGACAATGGAGAAGTGGAACACCCCGTCCTGTATGCTAGTTTACACTTACAAACACTGACCAGGTCATTACAGGGGCATGATTACTGCAAATGCACAGCTTTCATGCAGAAATGCGCCTGTGTTATGCTTGCGATAGGAAGGTAAACAGGTAGAACACAATTTAATAACCACTTTTCGTTTGCATTGACACAAGTAGCATGGAACACTTTTCCTGGGATTTATTAAATCAATCTGTACTAAGTAATACCACAATTTTATGAATACCACCTCTAACCACCGAACTCGCCATAAAAAAAGCTGCCATATGCTTTCACGCCAACGTCTTAAAGTCTACCCCAGCTTGAATTCATGTCTGCATAACTAAGCAATCGTATATCTCCACTCCTTGATTTAATTACACGTAGGTCAGTCCCTCGCTGTGGACATAAATGCCATTTCAGGAGAGGCCAACAATAAACAACGAGCAGGAAAAACACGGAGATGCTTACCATCCGTAAACTGGCTGTTTTCTTCTGGCTCATCATCGATAAAAACATTTTCGCATCCTGCGAGCCGGTTTTGTTGCGCTTGGCTATTCTCACCAGTGGGCAGCTTCCTTTTCGCTGCCAGCGTGGAACAGGCCTTTCTCGGCACCGTTCTGAGCATCCCGGGCCATATCCGAGATTTCCTGGAGCAGCTGATCCCTCTCCGTGTACTGCTCCTCCGTTCCGGATCTGAGATGAAAGAAATGCGCAGTGCGCGCGAGAAAAAAAAAATGCGGCAGCTGTTGCGACAGTGTCGGCGTGGGAATACATATGCTCAGTATACATACATAACATGCCACTTACTTCCGAAGGTTGGCTCGGTCTTCTTGGCGGAAGTAACCCACCAACAGCTCCGTGCGGTCTTTGATCGCACGAAGCGTCAGTTCGCGTCCCACAGCAAACAGGACATTTTTTAACACCGATGTCCAGTTTTCCGGGCTCTGGAATGGATTTTGAGCCACTACTTCCTGAAGAAGCAGCAAATCTTCGTCGATACGGAAGCGTTTCCGCATCCTCTGCTGCGACGAATTAGCACCGCTTACAGAAAAATTCGACGGCGAACTCTGCATGCTTGACTCGCTGGGGGCAGCCATCTTGCTCCGCTGCCGAGGGGGCCGTCTCGCAACAAGCGATTGCGGGTCGGTGGGCTGGAAACGCTGATTGGCCCAAAAAAAAGTGACGTCACGTCTTTAACGTCATGGTCACGTGACTTTTAATGACGTCATGTCCGGTTGGGGACAGACACATTTTCTCTAGAGTTTTCTCAGAATTCCCCATGTTTGTGACAGCGTGCGCGGGATAAAGGAGCGCATCTTTACCTCCACCCCACCCAGTTCGACCACTTTGCCGAGCGGGGTGCAGTTGAAGAACCCTTGCCTAAATGCTCCCGCCATAGACGTTTACCCCCCGCCTCCCCCCCCCCCCCCCCACGACACTTTCCCGAACTCGGATGTTTTGTCGCCTTTTTATTTTTATTTTTGTGTTTGCATGCACAGTGCACATGTCTCTACTTAAGCAAACTGCGCCGCTGATTCCACATTGACTATTCCTGCCGAAGAGGCTCCAGGGAAGTGTCCTGCCATGTCTGCGCTTTATTCTGTTTTTTTTTACTCGTTTTGGCCAGGGGCACGCGAGTACACGCATCTCCGCGAATCCGCCACCGTCTGCTTCTGTACTCGCCGCCGCTCTGCCTTGAGGGGCGACCATTCTCTCCTCCCGCTCCTCGTTTTCCTTTTCTTCTTTCTCTTTTTTTTTCTGCACGCTCCCAGCGGCTTTTCGGTGGACAGGGTGCGACAGCGCGTATTCTTTTTCTATTTATTACTCTTTCTCCCTTTTCTAGTATTTTTCTTTTCTGCCCATCTTCTTTCCAGCACCCGATTGCTTGTTGCTATTTTCATGTGGCGGACATGTGTGCCAACTACAACTCCTCAAGAACGGGAGGAAGATCGCTGTAACTTGTCTTGAGAAAGGACAGGCTCTGTCCGAAACGTCGACTCAAAATAAATCTGTCTAAATGAAGCGTCTCTCAACTTTGCATATATATATATATATATATATATATATATATATATATATATATATATATATATATATATATATATATATATATACATATATATATATATATTTAGTTAACCTTGATGTAGTGTCTCTGTACACAAACATACCGCATGATGATGGCATCCGATTCTGGTCGCATCCTATGGAAAACACAAAAACGATGATGCTCCTAGCCAAATTAAGTACCATCGCTGCACTTACTGATCTGGTCCTCAAGCTCTACTTTTTTTAATTCAACAACTCCTTTTACCTACAAACGAGTGGTACCGCTATGGGAACGAAAATGGCCCCAAACTATGTCAACATATATATGCATAGCATTGAATCGGAGTTTATCCGCTCATACCCAACAAAAACGGCTTTTTACAAACGCTTCCTAGACAACATATTCATGGTATGGACGAAAACAGAGGACCAATTCATCCAGTTTATTTCAGCATTTAACAACGTACATCCAAACATCTCTTTCACACACCCTTACTCCACCAGTCAAATTAATTTCTTGGACGTCTCAATTCGAATGGAGAAGGGTACCTTAATCACCAGTGTCTATAGAAAGCCCACGGATAGGCAACAGTACCTTCATTAGAAGAGCTGCCACCCACGCCACTGCAAAACTTCAATTCCATATTCTCAAGCCATCAGATTCAAACGGATCTGCTCGCGACCAGAAGACTTCGAAAAAAATTCTAGCCGTATGCGGGAGGTTCTGAGGGACCAATGCTATCCGGCCTCCATTATTGATGATGCCGTTACGAAAGCGGAAGCAACAGATCGTAATGAAATGTTTGGGGATCCCCATTAGCAACCGCAAATGAACCCCGCTCTAATCTCGTCTTAACCTTCGCAAACAACCTTCCTAATGTCAACAAAACTCTAAAAAAAAACATTTCAACATAATCGAACAAAACGATCGACTGTCAAAAATTTTTCAAACAGTTCTACAGGTTACCTACAGACTACCAAAAACATGCAGGAAGAACCGCTGTCAAGTTTGCCAGCGCATGCGGACAACAACACTAGCTCAAAGCACACACTCTAACTTCAAACACTAAATCCGTGAAAACTTGAACTGTGACAGTAGTAACGTAGTATGCATGCTCGAGTGTGGCGATTGTCAGATGCAATACATTGGCCAAACAGAGAATTCCTTCCGAATTAGATTCAACAACCACCGCGCGCACACCAGATCTCTTTCTCTCCTCCCCCTGTCGAAACATCTTTCCCAGGAAGGTCACGAGTTTCACAAACTAGAAGTTACGCTGCTACAGAGCGGCTTCCAAAATGCCCGTGAGCGTGAGCAACGAGAGTCATACTTTATATATCAGTTTAATACTGTGCAGGCCGGTATGAATGAAAACCCTGGTACTCTCTCCACACTTCAGAGATCATAGTCCTAGCCCTACTGAAATTCACAGCACCCGGACTGCATCGCCTGAGGTCATGCCAATTTGCGTGCTTGCTTCCACATGCCGCCCTTCTCCTCCCCCTGCCAGTCTTTCTTGCTCATGACCAGAGAAAACGGTTATGAGAGCAAAGCATATTGCCTATTCCCCCCTCAACTTTTTATATTTTTTATATATTTTATTTATTTCTTTTTTCCTGCTTTGCAGATAATAGAGCGTGATGCTCCATATAGGGCAGTAACCCATTGCAATAACGCACACTTGGGCGATTTCGCGCCTTCGTTCCCCATTTTCTTTCTGTTACTCTCCCCTCTCTCAGTTTTTAGGAAGGAGCCCTCTTTTTGTCTCCGCGACGGAAGGCGGGCGGAGGCACCTTCGACGCATCTTCGCGTTTCGTAACCTCACTTAATTGAGGTCTCCTTCGTTTTAAAATTGCACTCGTGGCGGGAGGCGTTCTGGAACGACGCTGACCTCCGACGCCGCGCGATTGCAGAAGCATCTATAGCTTTGCGCCGGGATGCAGGAAACTCAGGCGCCAGACGCCTCTAAGTAGGTAGAAAACAGTGCCTTCCACTGGTTCCATGGTATTGGTGGCTGATCCGGGGTTTGCAGGAATGTACGAGGGGGCGTAAGATCCCGTGAAACTCATAGTAAAGGTTTACCTCGTCGGCACGTTGTTGTATTGTAGATGCAAGATCGAACGACACACTGGAGCGAGCGATGTCATGCTGACGCCAAGTTTACTCCGACCCCCCCCCCCCCCTATACTTTTCCTGCGTCACGTATACGCGGTGTCAAGCAACATGCATGTGACTGAAACTGAAACTCTGAAGAAGAGAAACTGAAAGTAAGAGAATTGAATTTGAAAATAAGAGAAGAGAAACTGAAACTGCCGCACAGTTCATTACCTGATGGACACAACAGTATCACGTATTGCTTAACGTCTTCATAAAACCACTGTTTGTTCGTCTATAACATTAGCAGCATTAGCATATGTTTGCTATTAATGACACCCAGGTAATGAACATGATTTACCAACTTAAGTAGTGTTGGTTCTGGTGTAACGCACGAATAATTTATAGACATGCCTTTGTGTATACGCCAGAAATTAAATTGTGAAGCAAGCCTTGAAACTGCCTGTGCATTTCTCATAAAAAAAGGAAAAAAATTATCTTGCTTTCATAGCATGCGTGTCATCTATATCAGATGTGATTGTAATCTTGAGCTATAACTTGAAATGACCCATGCTGGCTGCCATGAAAAATCACTTTTTTAATTGTTCAACAAACCTCATAACTCGTTTATGTCACGAAAGGAATGAAATGCTTCACTTATGTCTCATTGCTTTGGTACAGTCATGGTTCATTATGCAATGTAAAATCTGATTTAGGAATATTTTGTTACTTGTTGCATGGTTTGTTCCTGAAATTCAGCACATCCGCCAGTGTTGCGTTCCCGCGTGGTTTTCTTTTTTGTTAATTGAGTACAGATGAATAGCCACCGGATTCTTCGCCGATCGCCCAGTGTGGGTATGTGCGATCTTTTGATAGGCTAACAACAACAGCAACATTGGCCAGGCTATCAGCTTCCGCAAGTTAGGTTCACGCAAGCTCCGCTTCAGGTTGATCTGATCTCCTTGCAACGAGTTGCTGATACGCAGGCTGACCCCGTCTTCTATTACGACCATATTTACCCGTTCCATGCGAAACATATGCCCGCAAATATCCTAAATGGTCTTCTTTCTGAACACCTACGCAATTTTCCTCACCATACTGTTCTCTCCACTGATGCCTCCGGCAGCTGTCAGAAGGCGACGATTGGGATATATTCGCAGGATCTGGCTTGGAGCTATTCCGTTCGTATCCCTGATTATACTTCTAAATTCTTCGTAGAGTTTTTGGCTATTGGTTTGGTTCTTCTCAAACTTCCCAGACATGTAGCACGGGTTCTTATTCTTGCAGACTGCCTTTCAGTTTTAGGCTCTCTCCAAAACTCCGGAAAATCTTTATTGAATCGGCTGCTTAGGTTTTTTGTTCCGTGCACAGTGCGTGAGATCCGCTTTGTCCGGGTACCTGCAGGCATTCGGGTGTCTATTTTAACGAGGTGGCTGATTTATTGGCAAGGTCAGCTCTCAGCGCTCCTGTAATCTTAATCTATCCCGTCCCTCACCTCATTCTGTGGGAAACTTCACGTTTACAGTGGTTCCAACATATTTCAGCCAGCTTGAGTGATCCGTTGCTCAATACCGTGGATTGTCACCACTTAAAGCGGTATTCACACGGGGGACCTCGGCGCGGAGGGACGGGGAGACGAGGCGCGCTACGTCACCGGCCGGCCAAACCCCTCCCCCGCTCCCAAATTTAGTATTCACACGGGCAGCGGGGAGCCGCCGCGGGGGATCTAGACGCGCGAAGCGGCCGGGCGGCGTGGGAGGGGTTAAAGAAAGGGCCGGACGGCCGGTTTTGCTGTTCTTTGAAGACAGCGAAGGCTAAAAAAAATAAAGATTGAAGGGAGATAAGAGGGAAAAGAAATCGAAACGGAAACAGACAGACAGTTCCCAGCACCGGAGCTGAATACACGTCGAACTTTCTGGCGCTAGAGGATCCAGAGCAGGAAATGGACGTCGCAAAAAGGCGCAAGTACGTGTTGTTGGCGGCTCTACTTGAAACCGAGGATGACGACGATCTTTTCAAGAAAAAGCGGCGGTGCTGGGTGAAGCCATGGATGCAAGAAAAGTCCCTTGGTGTGCAGCACAGTCTGTATAACACGCTCCGTGAAGATGACCCGGACGAATACCAGAAACTGCTTCGTGTGCCGCATGAAGTTTTCTTGTGGATGCTGGAACGCATCAGACACCGGATTATTATTATTTTTTTTTTTTACAACAAAAGCCGCCATCTGGGTTTACCATGCTCAAGGAGCGGGGCTGTGCTGATCTGAGGAGGGAAAATGCCGACAGTCGAGGGGGAAAAATTAGACGAAAAAAAAGAGATGCGTGAAAGATAGAAGAGAAGAAACTCTGAGAAGATGCAGACAAACACAAAGACGACGTATGCCACAAAACGCATCTTGCTCTAACCAGTTCATAAATATTGGACTTCAAAAATGTTTTTATTAGTACATGCATTCCTCTTCGTCCAACGTGCGCAAAATCCACGGCAAGAAGTAATACAGCTCCGTCGACAGCGGAGCGCCACTCACAGCGACCCCAACGCGCGCCCTGCCGAGTGCCGCCTAATCTCCCGGGGACGCGGGGACTGAACGTAGCGGCCGAGCGAACGGTCCCCTCCCCCGTCGGCGGCGGCCGCCGGACCAAAACCGGAAACTGCGTCGCCGCGAGCACTCTCGAAGGCGTGACGTGTACGCAGCCGCCGTCAGTTCGGGAGGGATTCCATCCCCCGTGTGAATACCCCTTTTCGCGGCGACGCAGTTTCCGGTTTTGGTCCGGCGGCCGCCGCCGACGGGGGAGGGGACCGTTCGCTCGGCCGCTACGTTCAGTCCCCGCGTCCCCGGGAGATTAGGCGGCACTTGGCAGGGCGCGCGTTGGGGTCGCTGTGAGTGGCGCTCCGCTGTCGACGGAGCTGTATTACTTCTTGCCGTGGATTTTGCGCACGTTGGACGAAGAGGAATGCGTGCACTAATAAAAACATTTTTGAAGTCCAATATTTATGAACTGGTTAGAGCAAGATGCGTTTTGTGGCATACGTCGGCTTTGTGTTTGTCTGCATCTTCTCAGAGTTTCTTCTCTTCTATCTTTCACGCATCTCTTTTTTTTCGTCTAATTTTTCCCCCCTCGACTGTCGGCATTTTCCCTGCTCAGATCAGCACAGCCCCGCTCCTTGAGCATGGTAAACCCAGATGGCGGCTTTTGTTGTAAAAAAAAAATAATAATCCGGTGTTTGATGCGTTCCAGCATCCACAAGAAAACTTCATGCGGCACACGAAGCAGTTTCTGGTATTCGTCCGGGTCATCTTCACGGAGCGTGTTATACAGACTGTGCTGCACACCAAGGGACTTTTCTTGCATCCATGGCTTCACCCAGCACCGCCGCTTTTTCTTGAAAAGATCGTCGTCATCCTCGGTTTCAAGTAGAGCCGCCAACAACACGTACTTGCGCCTTTTTGCGACGTCCATTTCCTGCTCTGGATCCTCTAGCGCCAGAAAGTTCGACGTGTATTCAGCTCCGGTGCTGGGAACTGTCTGTTTGTTTCCCTTATTCGGTTTCTTTTCCCTCTTATCTCCCTTCAATCTTTATTATTTTTTTTAGCCTTCGCTGTCTTCAAAGAACAGCAAAACCGGCCGTCCGGCCCTTTCTTTAACCCCTCCCACACCGCCCGGCCGCTTCGCGCGTCTAGATCCCCCGCGGCGGCTCCCCACTGCCCGTGTGAATACTAAATTTGGGAGCGGGGGAGGGGTTTGGCCGGCCGGTGACGTAGCGCGCCTCGTCTCCCCGTCCCTCCGCGCCGAGGTCCCCCGTGTGAATACCGCTTAAAGTACCCATGGGATGTCCGGTGGTGTAAATCAAGGCGTTTTGAGGTGTCAATGACGCTTCTGCGATGCAGAATCCCTCACTTAAATTTGTACTTACGCAGATACGGGTTCCCTGCGACAAACCTTTGTGTCTCATGTGGGCAAGTTGAAACATTAGACCATTTTCTCCTCTCATGCCGGCGGTTGTTCAAGGAAATCAGTATTTGGAGGTCCCTCTTCCAGTCTCTTCCAGTTCTTCTCTCGTTCGGTGCGAGCGCCAAGGAATTCCCGTTAAGCAGTGTTTGTGGCTACCTTCATGATTACATAAGTGCAACTGATCGGTTACCTTGTTAGCTGTATACAAAATTCTGTCTCATGTCCGAAATGCTTGGTTCTATTCCTGGTAATTCATATTTCTTAAATTTAATTGAATTTTCCTATCTTTATCTTGATTCAGTCTTCTACGCCGCCGCCTCACGTCTTTTTTCCCGTGCAAATACTTCATTGGCAAATCTCCACTGTACCTTGGCCAATCCCCCCGCGTGGGTATGTGTCATATTTACTGATGCGAAGAAGAAGAGTGTGGACTACAAATACTATCTGTACTTGTGCTCTATGTTTTTTTTGTCAGTTTGCAATGTAAGCCATTACTAGGTGGAAAGGCATGCACGTAATGGACATACCCTGTGCACATGAATGCGGAAAGCTGGCCATGGTTGTCCAAGCATTGCCAACAAAGCAACGGGACCTTCAAGAAACAGGATAGAGTTCTGACCCCTCACATGCAATGATTTTCATACAATTTGAAAATGTGGCAATTTACAGCAGTCCCGTGGTTATATTGTTGCAAAACAAGCCAGCTCATTTAGGCGGAAACATTTTTAGAGGCTGCCAAAAAGGAACATGTCAAAAAGTTACACATAGCATCCTGTTTCATTGATGTTGTTTATATGTGTGGTAAACGATATGAACAAGCATCTCTTTGTTGCTTAACTGCTTTGCTATCCACACACTGTCATGCAGTACATACACAATCACAGTTCAGTGACTGCAGAGCGGTCTGCAACCAGTAACTTGCAACTATACTATGCAGCAAGCTTCTTTGCACGGTATTTGTTATATTTATCGAACGATGAGATGGAATTGGTATGGCTATTTCTACACAGTGCATTTCCTAAAGACTCCTTTCTGCCATACTGTACTTTTTACCCAAAAAGTTTCCCACAGAGTCATTTAAATTGCTACGTATAAAGATGTTTGTAGCAGGTGTGTGAGCCCGAACAAAAATAAATGTTTTAATTTTCCTTAATTCTTCACTATTCCCGATTATCACGACATGGGCATCTATATGTTGGTACAACTTTTTTCAGGCATTACAACAGATGTACCGATGTGTTTGGTACTAATTCATCATCAGACCTTTCATGTCTGTTGGGTAAAAAAAAAACGAAATAATAGTTGGCTGCATTAGTTTTCACTGAGATAACTAGCATCACACAGCATGCTCTTGAAATTCCTCTAGCTGTCTGTAATTGGCTTCATTGTATAGCTTCATACTTGTTTAATTTAAACTCTGCACACTGCTCTTTTCACCACACATGGCGACATGGCACGCGGAGCCCCGTGGGAATGGGCGAGGAGGATTCAGAGGTCAGCTGCTACTTCCCTGGAATCCAAACACAGCTATAGGCACCTGCAAGTCACGGTTAATTTAGGAAAGGCAGCTTTTCCCGCTTCCTTTCGTCGTCTTGTCCGTCGTGCATCGCGTGTCGCGGCGAACCCGACAAAGGGGAGGCCATCAACCCCCTTCCCCTCCCCCTCCCCTCCTGAAGCAGAGGAAAGATCCCACAAATAGTTTCCTAGAGAGGTCCTTTTTTTCCCTGCGGTGAACGAGGGGTCAAACGACAGGCCCAAGCAGTGTGAGGCAACGTTCTCTGTTCATTCTAGAGACGCAAGCTTACACTGCAAAATGAAACCTTGTCTTTCTCTTCCAAATGCAATTTCATTTCATTTTTACAAAATGCAAGTTACATACTACAGAGATGCAAGGGCTAAAAGCTGCTAAAAAGCAGCTTGACTGGGCCCAAGCGCCTCTGAAATGGCAGTGCACGACAAACGCACTTCAAGCAAAAAAAAATGTTTACATATACGTATAAAAAGCACTAAAAAATGTTTACGTGCTCTTAACGCAGCGCTATCCACGTTCTTTTATTGATGACGCCATAAGCAGAGCTTCAAATCTGAACCGTAGTCTAATACTCCAGGGGCATCGAAGAGATAACCGAAATGATTACACTACAAACCTTATTCTCACATTTAACAGTAACGCACCGAACATAAACAGAATTCTTAATAAGCACTTTAATATTCCCCAGCAAAGTCAACGACTATCGAAAATATTTACATGCGCACCCCGCGTGATTTACAGGCGTGCCAAAAACATTCAGAACCATCTAGTCCACTCCAAGGAACACAATACCCCAAAATATGGATGCCAGCCCTGTAGTAAAGATCGCTGCAAAGTTTGCAAGCACATGAGACTACGTGTTCCGCAACTAGTACGAGGTCAGTTTTGCAGCATTCAATCAACGGCAAGTTTGACTGCGACTCATCAAACATTATTTACCTTCTTGAATGCACTGTGTGTAACCAGCAATACATAGGAGAGACAAACACTGCATTCCGCATTCGATTTAACAACCACCGAGCACACACCAAGTCTCTCCCCAATCTTCCCCTATCCAAGCATGTAAACTCAGGACACCCATTTGACCAACTAAAAGTAACAATTATTCAAGGGGGCTTCAAAAACAGGCGAGAACGTGAACAACGTGAATTCTATTTTATCCACAAGTTTAATACTATTCAAGAATGTCTTAACGAAAAGCCTGGTATCCTTTCTTTTATTCACGACCTCCAAACAAAATATTACTGCACCTCTCGTTAATTGGCTAACTCAGATATACCCTTTATAACTCCTAGTGTATATCTTAGGCAATCATACCCCTCCTTACTTACACTATCCTGCCTCGTGCAGTATTAATAAGCTTTGACGTTCTTTCCTTACTTTTTTCCGACAATTTGAAATCTTTGTACACAGCTAGCCCAGCACTCCTCCACTACAACCAAGTATTCCCGACGAAGTCGGTTCAACGACCCGCCCAGGGAGAGGGGTGCACCGTTCAGTGAAACCCAGACCCCCTGAGTAAGTTCTTACACATGTGCTCGTTAACGTAGCCCACTCCTTCCTTAACGTTCTAGCCCTCGGCTCACCGGAAATTAGTGAGACCCCCCAAAAGGCGCCTGGTTTGGCCTGTTCGTCGCTGCCAGTGTCATTTGCGCAGCGGCGCCTCTTTGGCCACGCATCTGCAGCGGCGCCCATCTTTGTGTTTGTGCATTTTGTTTGTGTCTTGTTTGCACGTTTTGCTTTCGTACGCCTGTCGTTGCCGCGCTGCCCATATCGCGGGCACCGTCTTCCTCTCCCTTTCTCTCGTTTCGCCATCTCCTTTTTTTACCCCGTCCTTCCTTACTAGAATAGTCCCCCCCCTTTTTTTTCTTTTCTTTCTATTTTTTGCTTCCTCCCCCAATCTTGTCCCTGTCTGCTCCCCACACACCTATCTTTATTTTTTTACTTTTTTGTTCAATTTTTTGAACTGCAATGAAAACAATGAGCATGCATGTTCACTAACAATAGTTTACAGACGCATGAAAACAAAGAGAAGACCCGAGAAAAATAAAGAGAAAAGAAACACTCAATAGGCATACATGGCACCGGCAGACAACAAAGGAACATTAAATGCAACCTGGCTATATATTAACAAAATACATCTTTAACTCGCTTGGTTTAACACTATCCAAAACTTTGTGCTTATTAAGAGTGGTCGGTAAATTGTGTTCAAGCGTTTGTAGTTTATAATTAATTAGAAAATATGGAATATACCAGAGATCGGTATTTCAGGTGTAGAGTCGATTCGAAGCGGTCCTTAAATGTGTAGTACGTATTAAGAAATCTCTATAAGCAGGAGGAGAATGGTAAAAGAACCTCAAAATGCGAAAAACATATATATGTTCAAAATGAATGATGTTATAATGAAATGAAATGAAATCGACTTCATACTATGCGCTAAACCTGGCATCATTGAGGATGTGGCCGTCCTCGGAAGGGTGCGTTGCAGCGACCATAGAATGGTAAGGTCTAGAATTAGCTTAGACTTGAAGAGGGAACGGAAGAAGCTAGCGAAGAAGAAGACCATTAACGAGTTAGCCGTAAGAGGGAAAGCACAAGAGTTTAGGATAGCGCTGCAAAACAGATATTCGGCTTTAACTGAGGAAGATGATCTTGATGTTCATTCAATGCACGATAACCTGACATCAATAATTACGGAGTGCGCAGTAGAAGTAGGCGGTAGGACAGTTCGAAAAGATACCGGGAAGCTATCTCAGGTGACGAAAGATCTGATTAAGAAGCGCCAAAACATGAAGGCATCTAACACTACCGATAGAATAGAGCTAACGGAGCTATCAAAGTTAATAAATAAGCGCAAGGTAGCCGACATAAGGAAGTTTAATATGGAGAGAATCGAGCATGCTATAAAGAACGGAGGTAGCCTAAAAACAGTGAAGAGGAAACTAGGCATAGGTAAAAACCAGATGTATGCATTAAGAGACAAGCAGGGCAATGTCATTAGCAATATGGATAAGATAGTTAACGTAGCCGAAGAGTTCTACACAGACCTGTACAGTAGCCAATGTAATCGGAGCGCTAATGAGAACAGCAGTGCACAGCAATGCGTCATCCCGCCAGTAACGAAAGATGAAGTAAAGAAAGCCTTAGAAGCAATGAAAAGGAGAAAAACAGCTGGGGAGGATCAGGTAACAGCAGATCTGTTGAAGGATGGAGGGGACATCGTGCTAGAAAAACTAGCCACCCTGTATACGCAATGCCTTATGACCTGGACTGTACCAGAAGCTTGGAAGAATGCAAACATTATCTTAATTCATAAGAAGGGAGACGCCAAGGACTTGAAAAATTACAGGCCGATCAGCTTACTATCCGTTGCCTACAAAGTATTTACTAAGGTAATCGCTAATAGAGTCAGGGCAACGTTAGACTTTAATCAACCAAATGATCAGGCAGGCTTTCGTAAAGGATATTCCACAATAGATCATATTCACACTATCAATCAGGTGATAGAGAAATGCGCAGAATATAACCAACCTCTCTATATAGCTTTCATTGATTACGAGAAAGCATTCGACTCAGTGGAAACCTCAGCAGTCATACAGGCATTGCGTAATCAGGGGGTAGAAGAGCCTTATGTCAAAATACTGGAAGATATATATAGCAACTGCACAGCTACTATAGTCCTCCATAAAGTCTGCAATAAAATTCCAATAAGGAAGGGTGTCAGGCAAGGAGACACGATCTCGCCAATGCTGTTCACCGCATGTTTGCAGGAGGTATTTCGAGGCCTGAATTGGGAACAGTTGGGAATAAGAATAAATGGAGAATACCTAAATAATCTGCGATTTGCTGATGACATTGCCTTGCTGAGTCACTCAGGAGGTGAACTGCAAATCATGATCAACGAGTTAGACAGGCAGAGCAGATCGATGGGTCTAAAAATTAACATGCAGAAAACCAAGGTAATGTTCAACAGCCTAGCAAGGGAACAACAGTTCACAGTTGGCAGGGAGAGCCTAGAAATTGTCCCGGAATACGTCTACTTAGGGCAGGTAGTGACAGCTGATCCGGATCATGAGAGGGAGATAACTAGAAGGATAAGAATGGGGTGGAGCGCATATGGCAAATTCTCGCAGATCATGAGTGGCAGTTTACCAATTTCCCTCAAGAGGAAAGTGTACAACAGCATAATCTTACCGGTACTCACCTACGGGGCAGAAACGTGGAGGCTAACGAAAAGAGTTCAGCTTAAGTTAAGGACAACGCAGCGAGCCATGGAAAGAAAAATGATAGGTGTAACGTTAAGAGATCGGAAGCGGGCAGAGTGGGTGAGGGAACAAACACGGGTTAATGACATCCTAGTCGAAATCAAGAGAAAGAAATGGGCTTGGGCAGGGCATGTAATGCGAAGGCAGGATAACCGCTGGTCTTTAAGGGTAACGGAGTGGGTTCCAAGAGAAAGTAAGCGTAGCAGGGGGCGGCAAAAGCATTTGTTGGGCGAGTTGGTGTTTACGATGATCCATAACTACAGCGCAAACGACAGGACAGAGATGAAGAAGGGACACCACACAGCGCTGACTCACAACTAAAGATTTATTGGATGCCAGCAGGTGTAAATACCTCCCTGGCGGCCAGAAAGAATGCAGTCCACACTTACATGCGTGACTGACATATTGGTGTGCCAGTCATGTGCCTCCAAGCAAATCACATGCGCGAGAATACAATATAATCAGTGAGCAAGCACTTGTCAATATTCGCAATCAAGGTATCGTCTTTCTTTTTCTGACAACGCGATAGATGAAGCACTGATGCATTCTTCCGGGAGCCTACCTATTAAGTGAGCTTCAATGATCTCCCTTGCTAACGAGTCACGGTTCTTTTCTAACACTGCACTTTCATGATAGTTTGGCGCGCAGACGTAGGTATCATCGTCATCTTCATTGCCTTTGCAGTGCCTGCAATGTTTCGCCACGTGGCCAGAGATAGCGACACAGGAGACATTATACTCATGCTCTTTGAGTCTTTCGTTTAAACATCGGCCGGTTTGGCCGATGTATCGCTTACCACAAGACAGTGGCAGCGAATATACCACCCCTTCCTGGCAAGGCACAAACTGTTTTGCGTGCTTTATCGGGCACTTGCGTGATTCTTTATTCTCTGAATTTACTTTCTTAATCAGGCTGGACAGTCGTTTGGGCGCCGAAAAGACGACATCAACACCTGCATGTTTTCCGATTCTTTTTAGATTGTGCGACACTTTGTGAAGATATGGCAGCACAACAATCTTCCTTTTCTTCGTCTCTTTCGTACATTCGCTATTTCCTTTTGATTCTAACTTTTCCTGTAGTTTTCCTGCCACGGAAACTAATAATTCGGACGGGTAGCCTGCCTTTGCCAGGCAGTCTACTTGGTTGCTGAAGCTATGCTCCAACCTGTGTTCACAGGATTTGTTCACTGTGTTGCTAAAAACGGTATGTATAATTGCCCTTTTCACCAGCTTGGAGTGAGCTGATGAAAACGGCAAGATGGGCTTAACATCACGGGGCTCATAAGCCCAACAAACACGAGATGGAGTGAAATGAAGCGAAATATCTAAAAACCTAATAAAATCATTCAATGGTACTTCGTGTGTTAACACCAATGGTGTGAGGCATTCTGAGAACACCGAAAGGACGTCAGGGAATTGCTGCTCGAAACCAAGGTTGTCACAATCTAAAAACACAAAGTAGTCATCAACGAATCTAAAAATGCTACAAACTCTGGAACCTTCAAATCGCTCTTTCATCCTTCTGTCTCGTGCTGCTAGCAACACGTCACTAAGGAAAGGCGCTAGACATGAACCAATACAGATCCCCTCTTTCTGAATAAAAACTTCGCCATTCCATTCTGCAAAAGTTGAGCCAAGATAGAGTGACAACAATTCAAGGAACCCAGTAGTGGAAATTCCGCTCTCATTCTGAAATGCAACAGCACCATATACATCAATCAGGTCATTGACAGAAGACAAAATTTCTGCTTGAGGAATGGTGTAATAAAGATCCTTTACATCGACTGAAAATCCACAAAGCTTCTTGCTGTGGTTACTTTCTAGAAACGCGATAACATCTTTCGAACTTTTTACTCTAAAAGGGTCGTCAATTGATAAAAGATTCAGTTTTTCCTGCAAGAACATAGCTACATGCTGCTGCCATGTTCCAATCTCCGAGACAATTACACGAAACGGCCACTCTAGTTTATGTGTTTTCGCGGTGAAGAACATTTGCAACCACTCTCCTGAGCTGCTGTTGATCTTACTTGATAGCCTAGTTAATTCCAGCCTATTAGCAAATTTCTTCGCCTTGCTCTTAACTTTGGAGGCGGACACATCACTGCGTTTTTCAAACATTGCAAGAACAGCTTCCGATGCTTTCGACAAATATACGTTCCTGTCCAAGACAACAAAACCTCCGTCCTTATCAGCAAGTAGCAGAGAGAGCGAGTTCTCTTTCAGCCAACTAACCGTCTTATGCAGAGGTAGCTTCGTCCCCGATGCCCTGTACCTCGTCAACATGTCCACACCTTCCGAAAAGCAACGGTCCACCTCAGCTCTGTCGGCCCGCTTGGAAACTTGCTTTACCATGGCTAAAAGTTCCGGTCTGGATTTCTTGGGCTCCACAGCAAACTTCGGTCCCAGCCCCAGGACTTGCCTGACGTATCCAGGGAAGGGGATGCTTTCAGTGGTGTGGACATGTTGTCTTGTTGGTGCACTCTTCTTCGGCAGCAGCGCACGAAGGCCGGGAAGCGTTTGCTGCCATAGGAACTCGGTGGTAAGGTCTATGCTCCGTGACAGCTGACGCCATTGGATCTTTGAGTGGGCAGGTTCCTCCAAGAGCTGCACCCGAAGCTTGAGATGTTCCTTGTACGTTCGCACCCGTTGCTGCCATTCCGCTCTGAGTAGTTTGCGGGCGGCAGAAGGTTAGGTGGGCGGATGAGATTAAGAAGTTTGCAGGCAAAGGGTGGATGCAGCTGACAAAGGATAGGGTTAATTGGAGAGACATGGGAGAGGCCTTTGCCCTGCAGTGGGTGTAGTAAGGCTGATGATGATGATGATAATTTCTAAAAGCAGTTTGCGTTGGAGAGACAGATAAGGAAGGTTTGCAATGTAGCGGATCATTTTCTTCTGCAGAACCTGTATTTTTATCACATTTGTTTTGTGGTGGTTGCCCAAACAGAGTTACGGAACCGAAAAGAGCATGATAAATTTGAATTTTCACGTGAGTGGAAAGGAGCCATCGACATCGTGTTAGAACATCTGCTACTGAAGAGAGCTTTTTGCAAATATTTTCCACATGCCGATCCCACCTGAGATGCGACGAGAAAGTAACTTCAAGGATTTTGTGGCTGTCTACAATTTGAATTTCTTAACCTGCGTATTTAGGAGCGCATTGTAGTTCGACTGGCTTGTTCCTTGCACGGAAAATTATTACCTTAGTGTTTGTAGGGTTTATTTGGAGGCAATTAGAAGAGGTCCAGTTCTCTAGTTTCGTAAGGATTACGTTGCACTCTTCAATTAACTTGTTTATGTCGTGACCAGAGATTAGTATACTGCTATCATCGGCGTATATAATAAATTTCGCTTTGTCATAAATATGCACAATGGCATTTGTATAGATGTTAAAAAGCATCGGGCCCAGAATGCTGCCTTGAGGCACGCCATTTCGTACCGCCAGAAAAGAAGACTGATGGTTGTGGGTATAGACAGATTGTTTTCGATTTTGCAGGTATGATTTCATGAGGTCTAAAGGTGTTCCACGAACTCCGTTTTGAGAAAGTTTATGAGTTAAAATTTGATGGTTTAGGGAATCGAAAGCCTTACTAAAATCAATGAAGAGTCCGACAGTGAGAATACATGCTTCAGTGTTTTGCAAGATACATTCCTTAAGTGATAACAAAGCCTTTTCCGTCGGCTTTCCCCTTCGGAAGCCAAATTGAGCATCAGACAGGATTTGTTTTGCATTAAAAAAGTTCACTGGACGGGAAAAGATTACTTTTTCCAAGCCCTTTGAAAAGACTGGAGTCACAGATATTGGTCTATAATTGGACACTACCTCTTTATCTCCCCCTTTAAACACAACTGTCACTCTTGCTTTCTTCATTTATTCCGGGTAAACTCCCGTTTCAATTAACAAATTGAAGATGTATGCAAGCACAGGTGCAATATATGATAGTACATATTTGACTGGTTTTATCTGAATATTTTCAACATCTAAGGCTTTGCTATTATTCAAATTCATAAAGGTCTCATTGGTGGGCTCAAGGAAAAGGCTTTCGAAAGGGCTACAAGATGAAGGAACTTCAGGTAGATGCATCATAGGTAAATGAGTAGTTGAAAAATTGCTGTTTAAATGGACAGCAAGAGCCTGACCGGATAATTCAGAGCCCTTATAGATTATTCGTTGAGCTGGCGCATTTTTCGTATTGCGATGTAACAAGTTATCTACAACTTTCCACACAGTGTCTGAATTTTTCATTCTAACATCAGAGAACAGTTTTTGATGACACACAATCTTAGCACGCTTAATTAAGCTCAGCATTTAGATTATTTCTTGTTTTTTAATAAGAGATTCTAGAGCGATTATTTAAAAAGGCATGGTACTTGTTTTTGCTATTTATCATTCTTCCGAGCTCTGGCGTGATCCATGGTTCTCTTATTCGTTTAGACTGCTTAATGTTCTTTATATATTTCTACAAAAACCTTGATAAACGCTGAATATGCATTATTTGAGTATTATATAGAATAACTAGGACTCCCGCCCAAAACCATTTCAGCTTATCTGAGTACCTCCAACCTTTTTTATTTGCGTGTAACTCCAGCACCTCTTCATCTTTGTTATTGTAGCCGCTATTGTTTCTCAAGTACCATCTTGATATCAGCAGTTCCTAATTCAAGCCTTCTGCAGGGTTTGAAGGACCTATTTAATTGGAAATGAGGAGAACACGTGCACAAGGTGGAAAGCGTGTGATCTGCCAGGAAACACTGAGGCGGCCCCGAGAAGGGCCTTTATTAAGGTTGAGAGCCGTTTTGTGCCTCTTCACTTGGCAGCGACGACACAGCGTGTGCGGTCCCCATGGTTTTGCCCCAGCTGTCGAAGCAATCCTCGGGCACGACCTTCGACATCTGATGTTTTTATTTAAAAAACACATGGACCAAAGTCGTGCTGTATGCAGTGCGATCGCCATGTGGTTCCAGTGACGGCGAACAATCATCCACCTACCCCGGCTCTTTGGACACATTCAGGAAACGACTGAAAAGAACAAAAGTAACGAGCAAACAAGTTAGAACGCTAAGAAACGAAGGCGCCCTGCAATGCTGTAGCGAGGTCTAATATGTAAAATTTCACGGCTGGCGTCGATTTCTACAAAGCGCGGGTAGTCGCTACGAAAATAAACAAAGGCGCACTGGAGCTGGGTAAGTCTGCAGCTACAAGCACGAGTTTTTTGTCTCTACCGGCGATTTCCACACCGCGCGATCGTCATAACTTTTCTTGGGCTTGCTGTTGAAGCTGACAGCGATCATGAAAATTAAGGCCGCCGACTGTAGTGACAGAGGCTTGCCATTGAAAGGAACAAAGCCGTGCACTTTGTCAACCAGGCAACGAGGCCTAGCGCGAGTTTTAGAGCCGACCTGGACAAAGCGCGAGACGGCGCGCGCTTCTAATGCTTGCCGACGCAAAGAAACAAAGGCGCGCTGCGCTGGGATAATGCTGTAGCGGGGTCTAATATGTAAATTTTCACGGCTGCCGTCGATTTCGACAAAGCGCGAGAAGTCTCTACGGAATTAAACAAAGCTGCACTGCACTGGGTGAATGCTGGACACTTAGGCCAGGCGCGATTTCCACAATGCGCGAGTCGGAACCTCTGGACTTACCGTTACAGCTGATAGCGATCCTAAAGGGCAGATTGTAGTGGCAGAATTATCGTGGCCACTTTTACCCTGGACTTGCCACTGCAAAGGAACAAAGGCGCACTGGGGTCGATGCCCTGGCGTCTCGCCACGTGGTATTGGTCCGCGGCAAATAAGGACAGCATCGGCTCGCCAGAAGCATCCAGGAAACGATGCTGCAAAAAAAGTTACGTTACAAGCGCCGCAATTTGGCGAGTTCTGCACGAGAAAACTTGCGAAAACGTTGTTCAACCCTTACCTCGTTATTGATAACGTGCACGCCCGACAAGCGCTTCATCGTGGCTGTCAGACGGCGGTACAGATGGCGACGCCGGCGGTCCTCAAACCGCACCTTATGTGGGTCGTCGTAATGGAATTGCAAAATTTTGAACACCAGCACGACGTGCTCCTGCAGCAGGAAAACGAGGTCCTGGAATGCGCAAGGCATGTAGGTAAGCGGTACAGCACTTCATGAAGCGAAATTTGAGATAAAATGCGTACCTTTATGTCGCTGGCGATTTCTCGCGGGTCAGCGCCTTTTGGGGGTCGTCGCAATGTCGTGGAAGCAAGAACTGTACAGAAATTTCAGCTGGCTGCGCCGACGAGCGCACCACGCAAAAAAAAAGCCATACCTGGACAGCTTCCGAAACGCGCGCGCCGCCGCCTACGCTCCCGAAGAGAATGCCCGCAGACCACGCACGCCCGGCGGCCGGCCCTAGCGATTCCCTAGGCACTCTAGGGACAGGCCGAGAGAGGCGCGGCGACCCCACATCCGGTTGAGAACGAGGGCGAAGCGAAAAAACGTCACGCAGACACGCATCCCACCGACCAATCGGCGTTTCCAGCCCACCGACCCGCAAACGCTTCTGGCTAGAGCCACCCTAGCCATGGTAGAGTGTACTAGAATGTTTTGAGTGGCGCGACCAGCCGCCGCGGAGAGGGCCGGTGAGCGTGGAAGTTGGCGGTGGCGCTGCAGTCAACCGCACTTGAATGCGTCTCCGCGGTCAGCCTGCCGTTTGCTGCCGCGCACGGAAGTCGCTGCGCAATTAATGCCCGCTTGATGTTCATATTAATGCATCGTTCCTCTTTAGTAAAATTAAATATGCAAATGCTGTGACCTCACGCACCCCATAAAAAAACTCCAAAAAATGCGTAGCAGTAAGTGAAATGCCTGGAATTTTACACAGGAGCTCCCTTCCCTGTGTAGATCCACGATCTTCCTTAGTTTGCACGACGCTGCGACACGGAATTACGTAACAGCTTAGCGGAATGCAGTGACTGCGATGTTGTTGCCATAATGCCATGGCACACACGACGGGGAATAGGCCGGGGTTCGGCGAGCAGCGTGCCGCGGTCGCATGGAACGCTTTCGTTGTCGTCTTTTAGCGCACGTAGTTCTTTAGAAGGGCGAGCTAGTGGACTTACTGCAGCATCAGTGCAAGTAGAGCCTTTGTAAAGAACTTAAGAGTCGACGGGGTTCGCTTCCGAGCCACATCGCGTAGCTCGTAATGCATTTCCAGCGTTCCATATTTCCTGAAGGTAATATTTTTGGTCCCGTTACCTCCAATGGGTTGAACGCCGAAAAGTGCTACAGGAGCCCCACTACACGGCCGAGAAGCAAACACCGTGAGCTGAGCTCTTGACAAAGGCTGTACCTAGTAAAAGTGCAGTTCTCGTTCATATATCTAATAGCAACTTTCCATGAACTTGAGAGAAGCGCCAATAATAGGTCAGGCAAAGTTTGTGCACGGAAACCCAGTATTAAGGCCGCAGTAGCCCCCCGCTTAAAAAAAATACAATATGCATGACACAACTAATTTTATTTACATATACTGTGCCCCAACTCAGTCCTCAACAAAATCTTGCATCTCCTACACACGGCTCAACTTTAAATGCTGCAGTGCTTTCCTTCGGGAAAAGTCACGAGACTTGTTGAGACCTTTGACAAAAAAAATGCATTCTAGTCACAAGATAAAACCCAGTCAAATTCGAGGTGAGCTCCTTGAAGTGCTGATCACATCCAATACGGTTCATGCCTGTCTTGTTCAGAAGAGCAAGCACATCCATAATGCTGTCGTGATGCAGTTCTCTAGAGCTAAAACATCCTGTGAAAATGTCCTCGAGCTGACTGATAAATTTGAAGGGGCTCAACGTGGGGTAGAGCAAGCCACCAAAATCGCATGCGTTTGTAAATGTGGCCGCAGTCAAATTTTTGCCATCGGGAGCTGGTGACAGAAGCTGATCCATGCACACATGACATTTTGTTTTCAAGACGCACTTCCTTGCAACATACCCTGCAATATAGTACGTAAGCCTTGAGTCAGTCCTCTGATTGCTATAACAATGTTCTGTCATAGCTTCTTTGTTGCTAAGAACTGTTTCTGCCTCATCAAGGTTACCCATGTTGATCAGCATATCAATGTTTCTGCTCCTTTTGTGAACCTGCCGCTTGGTCCTTGACTGAAAGAAGCGAGCTAACCATAACCTCAGGCACATTTGACCCAGAGACGCTCTTTGCCAGATTATAATAATTGAGGCAGTTGATGGTAATTAGGAATTGCTGTGGGCTTGGGTGGGCATTACACCCCGACGACTGCCTTACTATGCCAAATGTGCTCTCGAGCTTGTCTTGGCTCAGGCGTGATGTCATCACATATGAAAAGCCAAGCTCTGAATGTGCATAAGTCAACAGCTCCAAGGTACTTGTAAGAGTGACTCTCAGTCCTTCAGCTGTTGATTCACTCAGGAACTTCCCCTTCTTTGCATGAGCTTCCCACTTATTCAAGAAGTCCAGGAAATTCACAAGCTCCTGCGCTGCAGGTGAGTCTGGCTTCAATGCTTCAGATGGGAAACGTGACGTCATTGTGGTGATCAAGGACTCCATCCTCCTGTAGAAAAGTAACCATAATTGGTTTTAAGTTTGCTGAATTGACGGTATCAATCATGAAAATGATGTGACATTGCAGATAAAGAAAATGCCAAAAACATCTAAGCATTGAAAAAAATGGCAATACTATATTGAATTATAGCCACAGTAGCTGCACTTCGACGAAGAACGTGAAATGCAAAATAGCCCATGTGCTGTACAACATGAGTGCCCTTTAAAAATCCCTAAGTGGTGATCTCGTATAACCCATGTCACTTTTGGATGTTGGAATAAATAGGCCTTTTACAAAGGGACAGGATAAGAATGCGAAAGCAAGCGCAAGATGATAATTTCGAATATCAATAGGAGGGCTGAATTAGCAATACACACCAGAAAAATATCTGTGTTGCTGCAATGTTTCCACAACGTTTTTCAAGCTGGGGCTTGTAGAGATGCAGGCCTCTTAGAGTGTCCGAGCTGAACAGCTGAAAAGCGTAGGACACTCTCATCTTCTCGATGTTGTTAGGCTCAAGATGCACTTTTGTCAGTCGGGGCATTGCCTTCAGTGTTATATTGTTTGCGTCTAGATTGAGGGCTTCCTTAAGTGGCTCCAGGGATACCTATATGAAAAAATCAAAATGAGGACGAACAGAAATGACCTATTACATCTTGTGTTGTGATGCAATGCAAAATAAAAATGTTCATGCTCATATGAACCACAAGCGCTCAACACAATTTATAGCCATATTATAGACAGTCATGCCTGCGCCAGGGCGCAAAACATGGTGCACCAAAGCTATAGTGATGCCTACCATTGTTTATTATGAGAAATGAACTTACTGTTCCGTCTGGTGTGTCGAAGGTTGTTTGCAGAAGCCGATTGCGAAGGTTCTTCACCAGATGAGGAAAGTCCGACAGGAAATGTAGGAAACGTTTGTTGTTCAATGGGTGGACCCTCTTTGCTACTATTTCCTTTGCTGTTGCCTTCACATCCATCACTCGCCACATCTTCCGATTCCATGGCGCAGCATCACATGTCACATAATCAACAAACAGACCGGCTTGCTCAGCGAGAACTGTGGCGTCAAGGATAATCTTTGCAAGAAGATCTCCTTTGATGTTGGTATGGGTTGCAAATGTGCCCAAGATCTGAGTCCACTTTCCAACTAAAGGAACGAACATAACCACAAGCCCATGATTTGACAGCAGATGTACCTGCTCCTTCGGTGTGTAAGGGCCCAAGTCCACGAAGCCAGCAACTTTGCCAGCACTGTCAACGGAGAGGTGCTCGGATAGAGACATCTCGTCTACAATCAGCCCGCCGTGACACCTGAAAGGGTCCATTACAGAGGTTTTCTTCTTCAGTGCTTCCAGCATGTTCTGATTGAACCCAAAACTGCCCATGTAATTTGACAAATACTTTCTGATGGTACATCTGCTTGGAAGCACGAGGATGTTTTGTCTGCGTATGTATTCATAAAGCCTAGGGCTTCGCATCCTCAGGCGAATGCACTCAAGCATCCACTCTTTGTCGTATGACATGCCTCGAGTGCTATTTCTTTTTGCAGCTTGAAAGCACTGTTTTACAGCTAGCTGTTGCTTAGGGGTCAAAGATTGAATTCTGTCCTGCAGAATGCTCTCGGCGGTGGCTGCAGCAGCTTTCTTCATGCTAGCGATAACACAACATAGTGTTTTAACCTTTGATTCAAGTCTCTTAGCTTTTTTGTTCGACGCTCGGAGTTTGCACAAATTGCTGCAAGTAGTTTTCGTCACTCGGCATTTCAGGCGTGACTTTCTCGTCTGTAGGGTCTTGCGGAGGTACTTGCAGTGTATGCAAGGCAACCCTGTAAAAAAATAGAAAAAAATTGATCCTTAAATTGCCTTACAAAATGTGATACAGTACTCTTTAATATTTCTTGTCACATGATAAAACTTGCTGAAGCAGGTATGACGATATAAATTGCTTATTTGGGGTAGTTTTACTTAAATGTATCACCTGTGCTCTACATTTCGTGAAATAAGAACATTTCAATCTTACCAGCATCTGGTGATCTCCCTGAGCAGTTCCCACTGAAGAGGGTTCCTCTTCTTGACTGGATTTGTGCATGAAGAGCTTTCGTGAGCTCACACGCAGCCACAAACGACGCTTCCGCCGCTCCACAGCACACAGGAATGTTTGCAGCACTTTGCAAGAGCTCTGTTGCTTCTTGCACGGTCATCAAACGACACTTATTTACCAGCTTTTCTGACACAAACACTTTACACTCGACGCTGTCCTGGCTTGAGCAATCAAAAAACACGGCTCTGTCGATTGCGAGCTCGTTTGAGCGGTAGTCCAATGTGCAGGCCACGTATGACACTCCAGGAAAGTTTGGAAATTCATGCGGTGCCCATGACTTCGAAGGAAGTGCGAGGTTGCGAAGATCAGCTAGACCAACGCAGTCAGCACTAGCATCGTTTCCTTCTTGTCCTACTGCACCACGATCAATGTCGTCTGATCGGGTAGGAGATAAAGCATCCGTGCGACGACGCTTTATCTTCTTTTCAGGAGTCACTATTTGTCGTCGTTTCCTCTCTGGCCTCGGTGCCGGTGTTTTCACGCTCAGGTAGTTGGGCAAGTTCGGCAAGATTGTCGGCACCGCATCGGGGGAAAGAGTTGGTGATCCTCTAGGAATTCGCAATTCAGCACCATTCACAATGTGCACATAGTCTCTTATTATGAAACGCGACTCAAAATGCAGCTCACACACTGCACAGTCGACGTCGAGTGCTTTGTCAGACTTGTGTAAATTCCGTTGCCAAACCAGTCGCCGTTCTTCGTCAGCAGGAGCTTTTAAAAGGGAGAGCTTGCGGTTATGTCCAGTTCGAGCATATCCCGTCTTGCACCCTGGCGCGTAGCAGTGATTTAGACGTCGCTTGGGAGGCATCACAGGTGAAGAGCGGGCCAGCAGAGATTTCTCGGTAGGAAGAACTGCCAAAACCAAGCACAACAACCATTCACAGCAAGCAAGGGTCTTCAAGTGCGGGCGACGACAGCGCCGCCGCAACTTTCTACACAAGCGGGGGCCTCGGCGAACAATAGAACCGGTCTCCGCTCCTTCCACTCAAAACATTCTAGTACACTCTAGCCATGGGCTGCGTTCCAATACTCTAGACGTCTAACAAGACGTCTAGTGTGACGTCTAGGAAGCAGTCTACATGTCCATGTATTGGAACTTGTCTACTGCTCACGCCGCCTCGCGGCATAATAATGTAACTAAAGCTTATGAACAGTTGTACTACTATTTTTCACAAACTGAGCAATAACGATAATTAAAAACGTGTTTTCAACAAGTTTACACATTTCTTCTGCAAAGACTTCGCGCGTAAACCGGACTGGTGGATGTGCCTATCGGTCAGTCTACTTGTAGCAGACGGGGCCGCTCTCCGAAGACGACGCTAAAGAGATATGCGATTATTCTTTTATTATTGATGCTCAACTGTACATGCTCCTCGAACGTGCTTGTCCAGACGGTCCTGTAAACATAAGAAAGAATACGAAAGACTGTAATCAATATGCGCGAAATGCGATACGGCTAATATACACTGCAACAGGAAAACACATACGTGACATTAAACCTGCTGTCTGCCGTACGTGGCACTCGGAGACAGCGAGAGACCTAAATACAGCAGCGATCTTTAATCCTGCAAAGACTAAAATCAATTCGCAACATGCCGGTGTATTTGTTCTGAGTGTGTAAAGATAAAAAAGAATGCACGCGAAAGAGTTGATGCAACTAATACAGCAACAGGAGAACACATTTGTTAACCGTCACGCCAGCCGTCTTAACGCCCGTCGAGGAAACCAACGACAGCGACGAGTATTCTCTAAAATCAAGGTGCTAATTAAGATCCGGCATCGTCAGATGCCGGATCACGTAAACATGCCTACAGCGTCCGCTGCTGTAGCAAAACTCTCAACTGCACGATTTTCTCCTGCGTGATTCACTGCTAGGAATCGCACGTCTACGAAGATTAATTAGCCACTAGTTTGCGTACCAAATAACAATGTAATGACTCACGTTTTTCCTTTCCTATACTCCGTGTACAGTCCGACGCCCGCAAGAGCCCGACTCGCTCATCCGCGTACATCAGCTCCGCCATCTTTAGACAGCATGTTAGCCTGCATCAATGTGGACTTCGGCGAAGCAGTCTTATGAGACTGCTTCACCGAGAAATGGAACGCGTCCCAAGATGGCGGCTGTCCGGCTAGACGTCTAAGTAGCCGTCTACTTGGGAGTATTGGAACGCAGCCATGGCTGCGTTCCATAGTAGTACAACTGTAGTAGTACAACTGTTCATAAGCCCCGCCGCGGTGGCTCAGTGGTTAGGGCGCTCGACTACTAATCCGGAGTTCCCGGGTTCGAACCCGACCGCGGCGGCTGCGTTTTTATGGAGGAAAAACGCTAAGGCGCGCGTGTGCTGTGCGATGTCAGTGCACGTTAAAGATCCCCAGGTGGTCGAAATTATTCCGGAGCCCTCCACTACGGACCTATTTGTTCCTCTCTTCTTTCACTCCCTCCTTTATCCCTTCCCTTACGGCGCGGTTCAGGTGTCCAACGATATATGAGACAGATACTGCGCCATTTCCTTTCCACCAAAAACCAATTATTATTATTATTATAAGCTTTAGTTACATTATTATGCCGCGAGGCGGCGTGAGCAGTAGACAAGTTCCAATCAAGGAAGTTATTAAAACTTCATAACCTCCTTGGTTCCAATACATGGACATGTAGACTGCTTCCTAGACGTCTTGTTAGACGTCTAGAGTATTGGAACGCAGCCCATATTGTTACTCCGCTCATGGTTCGCTGCATGGTTCAGGCGACCTAGACCAAGTTTAACGAGTTAACAGCAATTGCAGCGTACTAACCTGGCAACCTCGCAACTCCCCCAGCATGGCCGCGCGCTTCGTAGTGCGCGTCAAAAAGCTGTACGAGGAATGGTGCTGCGGCTTGCTTACGTGCTGTGTTGAATTCCTTTCTAGTTCATGCGCAAAATGTTCGCGATGGTGCGCGCACGAAGATACTTCCAGGTGGTGGTGAATCTTGTGCCGCTCATTACGTATGATTTGTGTTTGTGTGAGCCGAGATCAACGAGGTTTGTTGGCGAGGTTCAGCAAGGTTTGTTTTGATGTACAGGGTATTATAAAACATGCATTCCCCATGCATTTTAGCGTTACCTGGAGTCCCTTTAGTAAAGTTTGCACCATCGTCACCTCCTGTCTTCTCCGGCGGTCAGATCTCGTTGGTGTTCCATACAGGAGACGAGGCAGAAGGGAGACGACACTCGCACAGAGTGCAGCCCATGCCTTCTGTACCGCTGCCTGTTAAGATCGGAATTCTGTTTGAATACAACGCAAAATCTGTAACAGACTTCGTTCCGAAAGGTTTAATCTGCTTGCAACGAAGCACCAAAGCGTACATACATGGAAGAATTTTATGCAAGAGACATGTGGGATAAGTCGCACTCGGAGAGCACAGAGTATTGTGCAAGGTGATGATGGTAAAGAGAAACGTTGGAATGCGGTTTGCTCGCGTACAGCTTTGGAAATATCAAAAATTCGGGCCATATTCTGTAAAACAAAAAATTGACAACCAGTGCATCTGCACAATCACAAGCATGTCAGATTATAATACAACCTGCCACTGCAAAGTTACAGCTGGTTTCATAGTTGACAGTCATTTAACTTGAGCAGTTATGTTTGTTAATGCCTGCTTTTTATTTCTGCCATAAATTCACTGACGTTACTGTTGTACCCACTAGACAAATAAAAGTATCATAGCTTGTAAATAATGTCTCAGTCATACACAATGCAGCATTCAATACCTTTACATCTTTTCACACACTCAAAGAATGCAGATGAAAAAAAAATAAACAGTACCAAGACCTCTGCTCTTATTTGCTGAACACCTAACAGGGCAGCCTTGATGCAGTACTAGGGGGAACTTGGAAAAAAAACATGTTCAACGTAGTGTGACATTCCTTGTGTGCTGCGAGGTTCCGCGTTCCACGGCGCGGCGTAGACGGAGACCCAGATGACAGCGGCATCATCAATTACCCAGCCATGCACTTTGAGTGACGACCAGAACGAAGGGACCCGCCGCCGTGACAGCGGCATCATCAATTACCCAGCCATGCTCTTTGAGTGACGACCAGAACAACCGGACCCGCCGCCGCCGCCGCGGGGAAACAGGCTTTATCCTCCCCAATTTGCGTGGCCGTTCCAGGTGCGGCCCTCCCGGGCACATTCCAGGACAAGGGAGCTGTCAGCGGGCCAGAGCGCGCCGTACCACAGCCGACGCTATGCGCTACCGCGAAGACAACATTCTTTCCCTCCTTCCCCTTTCGACGTGGGCTATCGCCGGGAAGGCACCCACAGCTTCCCGCCGTGCCTCGTGAACAAAAGCGCATTCCCAGAAGGGCCGTGACGGACACCTGTCATGGCGGACAGGCAGTACTCGCCAAGAATGTGGAAAGACAGGCGCTAGTGAATTAGCTCCGAAGAGAGAGCCTGTGTATACTCTCACTTGAGAGAGAGTGGTGGCGTTTTTGTTGTTTATTTAGTTTGTATTGTTAACAGACTCTGGGTTCGAGGCTAAGCCCAACCCAAGGGGTTGTCCCCATCTCGCATGTTATTTTGGATTGGAGAATTGATGCTTTGGGCGGGCCACTGGAAATGACCGCCCTTAGTCCTTTGTTAATCAAGTGCTTAAAAGCACATGTAAACGGATGCAGTCCAGTCTGAGCTGGGGCTCCATGCTTAGCATGTAATGTGATGCTACTTAGGCACTAACCTGCCCGGTCGATGAGTAAAGTAGTGCAAAGTTTGTTCTTTTGTAAATTCAGTTCTGCTTTTTCCAGTTTAACTCTCTGTATATGTATGTTGTAAAATTATGCTCTGCTGTCATCATCTACAAGCTCGCCTCCTGTTCATCTTCCAAGCCGAACGACACTAGAGGAAGGGTTTGTGAACCATCCTCGAAGAAACGGACGACTATTGAAATTCTACTGCATACACGCTCAGGACGACATCGTTCGCCAAGAGGGCCTTCAGCGCCGAAGCCCGTCGGCGTGCAGCTTCTGCCAGCAACCGCTCGAGCCCAACTCCGGAGCCACTCCATCGCCCCCATGAAGTCGTCGGCACGTAAGCTCGGACGCCCCAGCCTCTGATGTATAATCTTAATCATGTGTAATTATTGAATATACCTGTTTGTTTAAACTGAGCCATACGGTGTCTCTTTGCCTCTCCGTCCCGTGTGGACCTGCGCATTATGGGGGTCATCACAGTAGTATCAATACAGTGATTTTGCATGAACAATGTTGGAATAAATGTTCGATGTCACTCTTCATCATACTTGTTATCTATAGCACGACTGTGCATCTGGTGCAGATCCCTTCAGAAATAGCATCCCTCATAGCCTACGCCACTCTGGAACGTTAAACCCCACAAAACCAAAAAATAGAACCTTCAGAAATGCACATGGGCGTCTGTGTAAAAGCTGAAATGTGCACCTGCTTTGCATTTCTTTAACGCGAATAAATGTTTGAGTACTTGCTGAACACTTCAGTGACCTTAGCTTCAGAAACATTTTCTGCACTGAACATTGCACTGGTGAAGAGTTGTTGCATTACACATGTAAGGTGTGTTTTAAGGAACTTCAACAAAGAGATTCTTATTTCTTCTACTACAGTCGACAGACATTTACCTTGCGTGTCATGCATAATTGCCATTTATCTGACATAAGGCATGACACGAGATCTTTGCACGGTAATGGAACGCAGTCCTGACTTTTACACTGCGATACTGCTTTATAAACATGCACGTTGGCCAGGTTCATTCCTACAATGCACTGGTGAAGCAACCCCACTACTATCACTGTATCAACAGTTGTTGAATGCCAAATTTTAATAATTTAAAATCAGGAGTATTTAAGAGAATATGCAATACGGCTAGTTGGAACAGCTGGTACTCTGTATTTTGTAATAAATTTTCGGCATGTGTAAGACCCCCAGGTATCAAAATTATTGAGGAATCCTCTTCTGCAGCGTGCTGCATAACCCAAGTGCGACTTTGGCTTGTAAAAGTTTATTAATATTAGTTTATTCCTGTTTCCTTCATTCCTTGCTTTGCACTAAATAATTGTCATTAAGTTGCCGGGCAGACAAAGGGATATAATCGAGGGGCTCATTATGACATATACACTGACTGTTCATTAACTTTGGATCCCTTCATGTATGTGTCGTTACGTTGATTAGCGCAATTGGAAATGGTTGTTATTGATGCTGAAACAAGATTTGCTTTGTAAGCAGTGCTCTAACATATGCCCCTCTTGCCCTCTCTGTTATCCTTCTAGCCTCCTCTCTCAGTCTGAGAGTGACATATTTCTTCAAAACGAACTTGATCACTCCAATTACATGTGCTGGGTTCTCTTTATAATGTTCTACTTCCTTCAAGCTCTGCTCATGTCGTTGGCAGAACTTCTGGAAGGACTGTATAACCAAGCGGTCAACGTTTTTGTGCCCTTGCTCATCACTGCAGCGGAAAATGTGCTCCGCAGTGCACAGGGTGTGAATTACGAGCGCTGAAGGCATGATTACGCCTCCATTATTTCTGATGAAAATAAGGACACTTGCGATGTCATCCTGTACAAGCATCTCTAAACACAAGGTGCAGTTTATGCTCTTTGAAACAACCCTCACAATAAAACCACCTATGTAGGTCACAACCTCAGTGCTAAAATTGGTGAGTCCATAGCCAAGACTGCTGTAGTCATGGTCAGTTATGGCAATAGCAATGTACATATCTGGTGACTCGCCAGCTTCATCATCGTTGCTTCTGTGCAGACGCTCCTGGGCCACTGTTGCAATTCCCTCAAAATCTGGGGTAACATTGCCGGTCGTCACAGGCAGCACATCTGCATGCACCAGTAGGCTTCTGTATGCGTACCGGAACTGCAGAGCCGAAGGGTTATTGTTCCATCCCCCTCTCTGGCGGATGCAGCTAAAGAACATTTCAAAGTGATCTTGACTGAACCGGTATGTGCAAATGTAGCTGTAATGAAAATGAAAACACCATGACAATTTGCAATTGTTTTCCTGCCTTGGCAAACAGAATGAAGAAAACATATCTCCATTCGTAGTTCCTTGTTAATGCAACGAAGCGAAATAACAGTGAAAAGCATATTCCAGTGAGTTCAGTTTCTAGTAGTGCTCAAAACGGCACAGTTATTGCTTAATTGTTTGTTTGATAGCCAATAAGATTCTACTCTTAGTCAGCTAAGCTTATTTGCATCATGTTTCTTGCAGCCATGGTAATTGGAGAGCCTTCTGCTTTCATTTCTGATAATTATATTTTAATCAGTTTTTGTTGTTGACTTTAATAGCTTCATTTTGAATTCTATTTTCATTGAACGCTAAGATATTTTGCTACAGTGGTATTTACTACTTATGCTTCCACCACAGTGGTAAAATGATTGGATTGTTTTGCATTTTTATTGCATTTTTGCTAACTTTCTCAACTCTCCACTGCCCTCATTTGTAACTGCAACAACATGAAAAATACTTTTCTTCTCCATTTCCTTTCAAGAATTGCAGCATGCTTATTCTGTAACTCTGTGCTGTCCTACTGTGGCTCTGTACTTGACTTTTGACTATGTTTGTTATGAGCAACAATACACTGGGCTAGAGTTTGGACTGGCAGGTATTTTCTGTTATTGCCTTAATTATTCAGCGATAGACTAAAACTGCATGCTGTAAGCATGTCTAATAGGATAGCATTATTTCTATAAATTGGTTTTAGCACATGTTTTAGAGGTGCTTTCCCGTCATTGTCACCTTGTCATGCTTTCACTGTTGGTGCTTTCAATACGCTATATAGTTAGGACAAAACGCATTGCCTTGAAACTGCATGAGGTACCTTCAGCTGCATGGCTCAGCACCATGCACAATGCCCTACGGTCTTGCACCCTTTTTATTAATAAAGCAGCACTGAAAGTTTTCATTCATTTGGATTGTGCACTTGTGTATTGACATGCAGTAATAGTGTATGAAACACAATATGCAGTTCTACCTGCAAACAGTGGAATCGAAGAGCTTCTGGGCGAGTTCTGCAATGCTCTTCAACGAGAATGCCAAACTTATGACAGACATTCTCCGCCCCGAGATGCATACGAGCTCACGAGACGGAAGACGCAGAGACATGAGCTTTGTAGATAGTTGGAGCATCGTCTGCTTCTGAAAATTGAATGTTGCTGCTCGCAGCGGTGCTTTGAAATCCATTGCAGTTGAACTGTGCAAATTTAATGTATCAAAGGCCCTGAAAGAAACATCAAAAGAAGATTGCATTACTTATGCAAACGAGAATTTTACTTCAGAACTCACCGATCAACATCAGCAATAAATTCTGCGGTTCCACCGGACCCATTGAAGTTTTGTATTCCAAGCTCCTTGGCAAACTTTAGGCTTTTGCTCACTGATGCACTGAATGTTTGTGCAGCCAGTCGCACTTTCATAATTTGTCTGTAGTACTCAATATGTGCCCTCCGGAGTTTATTTGCTGCTCGAAGACCTTCAGCTTCTTGCAGGTCTTGCAGCCTTTCAATAAAGCCCCATTCGATTGACTGCAAAAGACAATAAATGTATAAGAGGTGAATCACACTTTATCAGAGTTGAATATCTTACTCCATATTCATTGCTGTGCAGTGTTTTCTTATCGCCCAGGAGGTTTCTGAGCAATTTTAATCCATGGGCAGCATCGAATACCAGGGACACGGTCCTTGATTGGTTGCAGTGATGGGGGAAGGCCGTCGCAAACTGCTCACTTGTGGCTTCATGGATCCGACAGCCAAGAAGCTTGCCCATGGATACATTAGCAGCTAGAGCATCGCATACAACAGCAACGACATTCAGCGAACATTGTGTCAGCTGCTCGATGGCCTCATTAACTATATTTCTCAGTTGCTCCCCACTGAGTCCATTGTTGAGGAAATATCCAAAGGGAATTTTTCATGGAGCTGCCACGCCAACTGCCATGAGCACGAGAGCATCTCCAGCTAGTGAGGAGTCATCTGTGTCCAGTGGACTCTGACTGTTCCCCAAGTCAACGTAGCCAATCAGTTTCCCTGTCTTAGTGTCCATCTCGCACCTTTTCCTAATACTCATTCCGTCTAGCATCAGGCAGCGAAGCCGCTCTCGTTCATTTTTTGTTTCAAATAACGTTTTGATGTGATTGAGAGCTTCACTTGTAAACCCTGGCCATGCATCAATCACTTTGAGCCAGGTGCGAATGGTCTGCCTGCTGGGCATTGGGAAAATGCTGGCCACATATATGCCCTTGGAGACTGATAATACAGTGTAGTGGCAAACTTCCTCATCTTCTCACTGTATCGTCTTTGTGATGGTGATTTGGGCTTGTTAGAGCGCCAACTTTTTACAATCTCTCGTGGCAGTTCTCCAAATGCCTCCAGTGTTTCTTGTCCATTCGGAGAAATCAGTTGTTTTTCTTTCATTTCATTTAGAAGGCTTTTGAGGTCAATCATTCGCTTCTTTTTTTCTTTTAACTGTTGTGAGGCTGAATAAAGTTTTCTTCGCGCAACAGACAGCTTTTTCTTGACTGTCCACAGTTGAGTTCTTGGAGATTGTGAAGCAATGTATGGGTGATCGTGGCTTACTCCTTTCTTTTTGCTGGAGCTTTTCAGAGACTGTGTTGTCTGTGGGCAATAGAATACTGTGTCAGCAACTAAGCTTCCATAATAATCTGTATATGCATACCTTATGTTGCACTTTCACTGCTGCTTTGGCTGGGCTCGTTGCACCTTGGTCCTCGCTGTGCATCCTTGAACTTGCACAAACTGGTGTAGCTGTCTGCTCAGGCAGAAAAGGTGTGTCAGAGGAGACAGTGCATCATCTGCCTTTTACATGTTACCTGCAAGCACTTGCGTGGAGATTTCCATGGTGATGCTGCTACTGAGCTGGGGGTTTGTGGTGCAGACATGTCCTGAAGCAGAAACAGTTTTGACGCGAGATTCTTGCTATTTATGTACAGCATCTCACCTGCTTTCGCTTGCGTAGGGACTTTCTTGTGGGAGTGTGCAAGTGCTTGCAGGGGGATTTGGGTATAGGTGAGGTGACCGGTTGGCTGAGATGCGGCCTCACACTAATGGCCTGAAGTAGGAACATTTTCACTACTGGAGACACCAGCAATTGGATGCATGAGACACCAATATTCGGATTCATTCTTTTACCTGCAAGCGTGGAGACTTTCTCAGTGGTAACTGAGCTCGCGAGGAGGGTGAGGACATTGTCTGTGAACTGGTTGCTTCTGGGCTTGCGTGCTCCTGCATGGATATGCCCTAAGATAAAACTTTTGTTGTCTGAAGCACTGGCCTTTCTGCTCACTTAAACTTACCCGCTTGCGTTTCTGTAATGACGTACGTGGCAGAGACTGAAGTCCTGAAATAGCACCGCAAGATGTGCTTGCAACCATGAGCTGAGGCACTCGCTCTATTATAACTTATCACCCTATGCACACAGACTTGGTGAGACACCACGACTGACCGCTGTCAGAATTCTGTTTAATAATGTAGACATGCCCGGCACACAGTCTCTCCTGCATAAGCCCTCCCGTCTAGTGCACCACTCTGAACTGCTGATACACAGCGGATTTTATTTAATTATCATAAACTTGATTCTTTTTATGTTGAATTGCTGCCTTTACTTTTGTACTGACATACCAGTTGCTAAATTTTTAATTGTAACTTAAATATCTAGCGTTTTGTTGAAAAGTTATAGTTTTCTCTTTTTACTTATATTTGGCTGTAAATGCTCTAGACATCAGCTAGGCTCAGCGTAGTTTTTATAACTTACCCGTAATGAGCATTACAAGTTTCACACTGAATGCAGGTTCTACTGGACATAAACAGAGCACAACCACAATTTGCACCTACCTGCTCACTCTGTACATTTTGGAATATCGTTGGCACTGCGTCTGGTTTTAAAAAGTGCCTGGTGTGGCCGCTGTAAAAGCATGACTGCTCGAAATGTCTTGAGCAGATCCTGCGCCCTATATGTAAATTAGGCAATGGTGTCCTGATAGCGCTGAGCCACTTTTGCAGCAAGTCTTTGTTGTTGTGAGGAAAGCTGAAACAAAAAAAATGACAACTTCGCTTACTTTTCATATACTGTTTCAATGACAAGCCTGTACTATATACCTCTAAACGTAAGGCTCCACGAATTCTCTTCATGCATGTTGCATGCATACAAGACAATCTTAAATAAAAAAAAAGCACGCGACAGTGCCGTTACGAATTTTTCAGAGAACAGTACTCACACATGAAGAGAAATTCCCGATCCCTTTTGGCATCTTGTTTTGCATATGATGCACGATGGCGGCATTCTGCTGAAGCTCTGTGCACGAGCGAGACAAAGCGGTAGATCGCGATGCGCGGAGCCACAGCGCGCTGCGTGCTTATTGCATCTACTGAGCAACTGACAGGCGAGCGTGTATAAGCGGACGGTTCTGTTCTCGGTATTCTCTTGTTTTTATCTGTGTTCTTGTGCTTTCGAGCGAAGGCGGGCTTACTCGCCCGGCCGACTGGTATGGCAGTTTCGGGTGTCGCCCTGAACGCTGCCGACGGGTCCAGAGTCCAGATTCTTGTGTGCGATCGACCGCCGTGCGCGCAAGAGATACGATCGACCAACGTGCGCACGGAAAACGACTTTCGTCTGCAGCGCTTTCCCGGCACCGAATCAGACATCCAAAACCAAAACAAGCAGAGAAGGCAACGTTCGTGCGAAAGACAGCGAACCGAGCGGTGGAAGTGAATGAGTCCAAAGTGAGAAGAGTAGCTAGAACGCACGGTCGAAAAAGAGGGAGACCGCTCTCAGTGGAGTATGCTCGGGAGTGCTATGAGCAGACACATGGGGCGGAGAGGCGTGTAATGCAGAGCGTATTTGGCGTATCAAACGGCCGTATCTTAATTCTGTCCTGCAGTCTACGCTGTAAGTAGTAATGAACTAGTATACGTCGGTAACCTACAGCTGCTACAGCAGACGAAACGAAAACGAAACTTTCCCAAGTTCTCTTGTACAGGTCTGCATATTTCAAATTTTGAAACAACAAAGAGTTTGGCGTAATGCTCTAACATTTTTTGGATGTTTAAAGTTTTAGAGGTCTATTTTTAATGTGTTCTGTGTAGCTGTATTGAAAATAATCGCAGTAGCGCAAACAACTAATAAGCACAGGCAACTATGGGAGTAGCAAGATGGCGCTGCTCGAGTGTATGCCTGCCTGCCTACTCCCCCCCCCCTCGTCCCACTTTGGGTTCCATAGAATATATTCACATTATACATGAGCCACTCGTAGTAGCATAACTGCACAACGGCACAAACAGATCATATGGTACAAAATATTCACAAAGTAAAGTGGACACATATGGGAACAATCGAGATATGTATGAAAATATTTATACCAGGTCAACATATATGAGTCATACCTCGTAACATAACTGCAAAAGGGCAAGAACAAATCATATGGCACAAGATGTTCATAAGCAGCAGAAAGACATGATTTATCGAAGCCAACACGTGAATGTTTATCCAAACAGTCAGGTTAGCATCAGCAGGACTCGTCTACACAGCTGCCAACAATATTAGTAATCTGCCAACACAATCAAAGCATTCACAAGGTACGATGGGACAAAAGCTTGCCAAGGTAACATATGAGTATGTTTATCCAAACAGTGGAACCATCATAAATCCCAAAGTGAGCTTGGTCCACGCAGCTATTTGCAAATCTTTGAAGATACGACATTCACAGCAAGGTTCAATGCACTTCAAGAAAGAAGCACATGACAATATTTCGCTGTTCCTCAAAAAAGGTTTTCTGTGCAGGCTATTCATCCGTCTGTATTGAATCATCCTTATCTTTGTGTATCAAATGTTTCCTCATTCATAGTATATAACTGAAGAACCCACTCATCAAATAATAGAGGGGGTCACATTTTTGCGCCATTTTTTCACGCATTATTGTCTTTTATTTTGTTTCAACTAATAAGCTAAACAGACATAAATTGGTTAGAACACTTTAATTGGAACTTTCAGAGCTTGGGTTCTTCAACAAAGATTCCGTCTCCAATGCTCTATGTGCACTCGTATGTATGTCTTGACCATCTTCCATTAACGGAGATTAAGGTTCTTGGACAACGGCCACAGCAGTTGTTGGCCTTGATGGCCTACCAAACACTGTTGTGCTTCTTGATAGTGTTTTTTTTGGCTCTGGGCTATGGCTTTGCTGTATGCAAAGTTATTTCTGTTCTGTGCTTAAATTTAGCTCAGCTCTGTTTCCTCCTTCCTTCTTATATACCACCACCTCCTTCCCCCAGTGTAGTGCGGCAGCAAGTCGGTATCTTCTGGTTAACGTCCGTGCCTTTACTTCTCTCCCCTCTCTTGGGAGCTTCACCTAACTCTGCATGACCTGAGGCATATTGCTCGCTGGCATACTAAATTTGATATATATTTTATTTTGCTTTTGCCGCTCACATGGCCCTCACAAGTATGCTCAGTGCCCTTACTTCTCCCTTTTTTCGCTGTTAGTTTTCGTTTTCCTTGTATATTTACGACAGTGGTCTTCTGCAAAGATTTTTTTTTCCTGCAAGATGGAATTGCAACTCTAGCAGCGAACATCTGCACACAAAGACTGCTGTCCAAACAGTAAAATCATCGTTAGATCACAATCACAAAAGAAGCCCCGTATGTACAATTGGTAACAGGCAGCTCTAGGCCCCAGAATGAGCCCAATCAGTTAAAGCATGCAGGACGGAATTTATTTACCCGGATGTGACTTTGGTGGCTGTGTCATCCGAGGTTTTGCAAATTTAATTATTTTCAGAGGTGCAACCTATCACTCTAGTTTCCTCTTGGAAGCTGATAACTGCTTTTGTGTAACCTGTGATCAGGAGCATAGCGGTTCGCATATCTGCCACGCCTTTTACAAAATTGCACATACCCATAGGGAGGACTAGCCGTGCAAGGAAGTGCCTCGATTTTGGCTCTGCCCATATACTTCTCTCGTGGCGTTTGCAATTTTTTGTTGTTCTCTCCTGCTCCTTTTCTTCCGTTCAACATTCTTGTCATTTTTTTATGATTTGCCCATGTTTATTATTAAACAAGACATTCTCAATATATTTATTGCCTGGGAGCCCCTATGAATTTCTGGAAGTCCTCATGTCTTGGCTTGCATCCTATTCTGCCTGGCATTAATGCAGAAATGAGCACAGTCACATAACCCCTCTAATAATGGCAAAATTGAATTTCTGTTAATTCAGTTATAAATGGCTGCTTATATAACGAATAATTATACTGTAATAATTTAAAATACAATTAGTCCAAAATAAAGTTAGCAAGAAACAAAGGGGGGTTGAGGCATCCATGAATTTAACTGCTTGTGGAATCAAACATGAGCTCCAAGAAACCAAAGAATTCACCAGAAACAAGTATGAGAATCTCTGCATTAACTGCTTACTTTCATACAGGTATAAATAGAATATGCTGATAGGATAATTTTACAGCAATAAACAGCACTGAAAAGCAATGGAAGAATAAAATTTTACCTTGCAATAGTTAGAATATAGTTTACAACAGACACAAAGCCTTGCTACTGGCCCTTGAACTGCGTTAACTTTGTGTATTTCTGTCGAACCCTTTCATGATGTAGCCTATGTGTGATTGACCTGGCAACGTGATGCATTCTCACATCCAGATATTTGTCAACTATTGCCCTCATTAAATGAGCTGAGTGGCTCTCCAGGGCATAACTATCGAGCATATGCTCATCTAGCCTTAAACAGGTCTCTGCCAATGAATGTAGTCATTGTAGTAAGGGCAACCTTAGCTGAAAGTGTTTGGGATGGCAGTGAGGAATATGCAAGAGCCCTGTGCAAGTGCTTCTCTGTTTCTCGGCAAATCGTTAACACATCTCTTGAAGGATAGTTAAGTCCACCGGAGGACTTTCTTTGTATGAGAGAGTGTGCAGTGTATACAGGGCCTCAAACAGTCAGTGCAGAAGTGCACTTGGAGCACTTGATGCGGGCCTGCAAATGACGAATAACAAAACCGGCAATGTATGCAATGATGGAATCACCAAGATCCGAAATTTTGCCTGGATCTGCGCAGTACGCGTGATCTTCCGGAAGGGTCTCTGTTGAAAGGGCTTCACTGTCGGCAAGGCTTCTTCTCGAGGTGCTCAAGTTAATCACGTCGGTGGAAGAAGGCTTTGCGGTTGAACTCGCATACAAAATTTGAATTTGTTCTAGTGGAAGACAGTTCCCAGCAGCAACATCCTTCACCTCATTTTTAATTATTAGGCGTTTGTATGCTGCAGCAAACTGTCTTGCTGTAGGATTGTCATTGCATCCCCCAAATGAACGAATTGCACCAAAGAACAATTCCAAGTGATCTTGACTTAGTTTTATTGTAGGAAGGTATGCCAGTAGCTGATTGTCCCGGATTAAATGATTGTATATAGAGATAACACTTTCGATGCAGATAATAAAGCCGATAAATCCAGTTTTTCTGTTAGTTTCAATTATTAGCTTTCCATCTGCTGACTCTCTCAGCGAAGAAAAGTAGGACTTCAGTTTTTGCAGGTATGCAATGACAACAGTCGAGTTTTCAATGTTCAGCGGCTTCTTCCACCCATACTGTTTTAGGTGTCGTGAGTTAAGGATATCAAATGTGTCATTTACATACCTCAAAAATTTTTCGGTTGCGGAAGTTTGGCGGAGTCTTGGAATATTCTGTGCTCTGCATTCTGCTAAAGCGTCAGCTACAGACTTGCTGAAGAGCTGTGCAGCAAGAGAGACTTTCATCGGCTGACTTTTCCAATCTATATGCGACTGTCTCAGCTTATTAGCTAAATGGAGCCCTTCTGCATACTGAACCTCATGGAGGTCCTCAATATGCTTCCAATTAGCCACTCCACCGTCTTCATCTATAATGATTTTTTTTGTCACAAAGTGTGTTGCGCAGGAGCTTCAGCATATGGCATGCATCCAGCATTGCAAAAACCGGTTGTTTTGTAACTTGATGTGGGAAAGATGCATTCAGTTCAGCAAGGTCAAGCTTGCAGCCAAGGCTACGCAACATTGATAAGTTTGCTGCAGCACCATCACATGTGAGGTTCACAACATGTGCTCCTTTTTCATGAGCATGAGAGAGAGCCTGTAGAACCAGGCTGCTCCTTTGCTCTCCTGTAAGTCCATCAACTAAAAAATAACCAATTGGAAGTTTCCAGCGTCCATTAATCGCTACCAGCATTAAAACGAATGCGTCTCTAGCGATTGGGAGGCAGTCATCGTTTACCTCAGTTCCCATATCGACATATCCATGAAATCTTTTCCCATCCCACTCTACATGCCTTCGAATTGCCATTTCATCGACAACCAAGTTGCAAATTGTTGGGTAGCCTGTTTGAATTTTGTTTAACTTTAATTTCTAGTGCAGCCAGGGCTTCATTTGTGAAACCAGCAGCACCATCAATGCTCTGGTACCATTTCGACAAGGTTTTTGGATGCGGTAAGCAGGTGTCAAATACAGCTCGCACATAGTTGTAGGCCTTTGGTGAATAAAAGTGTAACGTCAAGGCAAAGGCCCTGAGTTCCGGTGAATAAACAGTTGGCATTGCTTCCCCTGACTTCTGTGCCATTTGACGCATCAATAGGTCTTTGTTAGGTCCTGCAAGGCTTTCCACCGTTGCGATGCCTTCGTCGATAAGAATGCGGTTTTTGGATAAGTCCTTGACCACATCCTCTAGATGGGCGACTTTGCGTGCAAGCCGGCGTCAGGACTGCTGCAAACTTTTAATTTTCTTTTTGCTTGCAGTTTGTAGATTCGTATACCGCTTAACTTCGCTTCGCAGAAATGCCTTTTCGGGAGTATCTTGTACGGCCTGCTGCTGAAATGGAGTTTAACACAAACTAAGCACTACCTCATCACACATTTCTAAGAAAAACGTAAACAGCTAAATACATTAGCTCATTTCATTTCTAAAAGTTCCATAGTACATCATGCAAAATGGTCAGTGCAAAAGTTACCAGTTTACATGCCTAATCCACTAGCATTAAAGTTTTTGTATAGGATACAATGTAATTTTATGCATGAAAGCAGGTCAGGCAGCCCCACGGCAGTGCTGTACAAAAAGAAAAATACTTTTTTAGTTCATTGTGCTAGAACATAAATATTTGATATTGGTAACCGTTTCAATTGTACAAAAGTAATTCCCACAACTCGTCATCGGCACAGGGTAGCACGAAAGAACGGAGAAAGAAATGACAAGGTAACAAGACGCAACGGATATCTGCGCCGCTTTCGATATTGTGCCTGAATGCTCGAAGTCTCATTAATAAAATTGATAAATTAGAAGAGATAATCGTACTGTATAGTCCAGATATTGTAATAATTACCAAAACATGGCTACATGCCCAAATACATGATACTGAAATTTCGCCTGCCTCATATTCATTGATACGCACAGATCGTGATAGCCGAGGAGGCGGCGTAGCTATCATGATAAAAAGCAGTTTAACATTTCAAGAAGAGCCTGGAATAGCGAACCATGAAAGTGCTTGGTGCACAATTCAATTTGATAATACATCATTGTTAATAGGTGCTATTTACAGACACCGTGGAGCGCATGAGGAATACCTTTTGAAAGTGCATGATTACCTACACAGCAAAATTAATAACCGTACAAAGCTGTTATTAACTGGGGATTTTAATCTAGCTGGGATAAATTGGAATAAGTTAACTATCGGCAACAGAGATGCAAAAACTGTGAGCACCTGTTTGATATGTTTAGTTTTTCTTTATCACAGATTGTTAATGAACCTACGCGTGTCCAGGGGAATGCCTGTTCAGTACTTGATCTTGCTTTGGTATCGCAGTCGATAACACCACATTTACGCGTTGAAGAAGGGATTTCAGATCATAAGATGCTGGTTCTAATATTTTTTACTCTGCGTATGAGCGCTGGGTGTAAGACCAAACCATCTCGAATAGCTTTCAAGGACTATAGCCGAGCTAATGATGAGAGTGTTATTGACTACTTAGAGGAAACCTTGGATGGTTTCTCAGCTGAATCCTGTGGAGGCATTAATGGCCTTTGGATAAAACTAAAAGAGGCTATAATGCATTGCGAAAATAATTTCATACCTACAAAATTCAAAAGAACCGAGCGGAAAACACCGTGGATCACGCGGAGCATAATTCACCTAAAACGAAAACTAAGAAGGCGTCGAAGAAAAAGGATAAATTCTGCGGAGATAATAGAGCTCGCATGCAAATTGAAATTAGAAATAAAAGCTGCAAAAGATGACTTCTTTTCAAATAAGTTAACAAATTTCATAAGGAATCAACCGCAAAAGTTTTGGCGCTACTTGTCGAAGCCAGAAGGCGTGAGCAGTAAAATAGAAGTGGCAGGTTTGGTCATAGAAGACAAGCGCGTTGTAGCAAATACATTTAACACCTATTTCCAATCCGTCTTCACGCGCTGGCCAATATCGAGTGCACCCGTGACAGCCGCTGACACCCGGATGGGCGGAGTTGTGATAACAGAGTCGGGCATTTTAAACTTACTTTTGGAAATAGACACCAAGAAGACGCCGGGGCCCGATAATATATCAAATGTATTTTTGAAACGATACGCGCAGCAGCTTTTTGCAAATTATATTTTCTGAATCGCTGAGTACAGCCTCTCTTCCCAAGGATTGGCTATGTGCCAAAGTAATACCCATTCATAAAGAAGGCAATAAATTACACGTGGAAACATATAGACTAATATCACTAACCAGTTGCTGCTGTAAATTAATGGAACACATAGTAAGTAAAGCTGTCATGACATACAAGAATTAGAAAATAACATATATCCTAAGCAACACGGTTTTAGAAAAGGCTTGTCAACTATAACACAATTATTAGAAATAACACATGATTTCGCATCAATAAATAACTCCAAATTCCAAGCTGATGCTATTTTTATTGATTTCTCGAAGGCTTATGATCGCGTCGTGCACTGTAAACTAATCGAGAAAATAAAGTCTATCGGAATTGAACACAATGTAGTAGAATGGATAGCAGCCTATCTGTCAAACCGAACTCAATATGTTACTATAAATAATTATGACTCGGACCAACTCGAAGTTTATTCAGGGGTACCACAGGGGTCCGTATTGGGGCCATTATTATTTCTAATATACGTTAAGACATCGCCGATTGTGCAGAAAATGAAGTAAAATTGCGGCTATTCGCCGATGACTTGGTAATTTATACAAGTGTACAAGGAATCGAGGACCAGCTTAGACTAAATACTACACTAAGCAATATAGCCCGCTGGTGTGACATGTGGGGAATGGAAATTAATCTTAAGAAAACACAGTATATGACCATAACTCATAGAAAGTCGATCTTTAGGTTCAATTATACATTAATGGGCAACGATTTAATACAAACTGACACAGTAAAATATTTAGGCATAACCTTTACAAGCGCGTTAAAATGGAATACCCATATCGATAATACATGCACGAAGGCCTTCCGAACACTAGGTTTCTTGCGAAGAAAATTAACTGCAGCACCATCCTATGTGAAACTAACAGCATATAAAACCTTAGTAAGGCCAATTCTTGAGTATGGTAGCATAGTGTGGAACCCGCACCAGAAAGGACTCTCACAGAAATTAGAAAGCATCCAAAATAAAGCGTTGCGATTTATATACCATAAGTATTCTCGACACGAAAGCATAAGTGCTCTTAGAAGCCAGGCAGCACTGCCTACCCTTGTTTGTCGGCGTCGTGTGGCTGTCATGAAATTCCTTTTTATGCTATGTAATAACAACATTAATATAGATGAGCGAGATTACGTGCAGCCACCACACCGACACTCCAATAGAACCTGTCATAATAGACACATCAGGCAGTATCCGACACAATGCGACACGTTTAGGTATTCATATTTCCCATGGGCAATTGAAATCTGGAATACATTGCCAAAGGAAATTGTAGAAACAGATTCTGTGGATAGCTTTGTTGCAAAATTGGAGTCATATTTTGGCTGTTCATGAAAGTATTTGAATGCGTAGTTCCAAGATATTGCGTTGCTTGAGTGATTGGACACTAGTGCACGTGTGATTTCATTTTAAATGTAAATATTGCAATGTGCTGAATAGTGGTGTTTTATAGATCCGCGATAACTACAAGAATATTATATGACAAATATTACAATTGTTTTGAGTACTTTGTTCCCTGATTCATGTGAAACAAAAGAACGTGTCTTGTATTGAATTCCAGTGCTGTTGTATGGCAGTTTTTTTTTGCTCTATCTATTTTTTGTTTTTTTTTTCTTTTTTCCTGCTTTTCCCATGCTCGTGTGTATATCTTACAATCCACTTCCTGTTTGGGCCTGTGCAAAGGCCTACAGTATTGTTAAATAAATAATAAATAAAATAAATTCTTAGGAACAAAAGGTATCCGAGCAAGGTGGTTCGTTACTTTCTAGATGATTTTTTAGCTACATGGCTTGACAATTCATCTTGAAACAATTACAGGTGAAGCCCAAATAAAGCATGTATTATGAAATGTTAATAATTCTCGCATGGTAGTGCTGAATTTTTTTTATTTGGGATGCACAAACTCTATGAAGAATCAATTCTGTACAAAGCTCTCTGAGTCTGTGGACCGTCATTAATCATGGAAAAAAGATTAGAGTTTCCAGCAACAGGTCTTTCTTATGCCTTCTTACCATTTCACATTGTGACGTTGATGGTCTTTCTAAGATGTTGCTAACTTGCAAGGATGGAGGTGAAGAGGCATCCATACTTTCGTCATGCTGCCTTGAACTGCCTGGCTAGAAAAAAGATGACCACAATGCATGCAAGCAAAGAAGTTTGTTCTGTTAAAGTAGTCAACTTACGGTTCCCACTATAACTGGTACAAAAACAGAAAAAATAACACTCAAACCATGAAGTGCACAGAATAAAATTAGATGTTACCTCATTTTTCGAATAAAGTGATCTTGCGATGCTTGTAAAACTTGAGCCTACCTTCACTGCTTTGTGCTTATGGTCAAATAGAATGTCACTTTTGGCATGTCATGGTGCACTGACAGCATCACAAATATGGCATTGGCATAATATTTAGTAAAATCCTTTCTAAATTAAACAAATTGTGATTTCCTGGCAGCACAATTTGGGATTCAAGTAAGCCAAAACAAACTTTTAAAGAGATCCATAAAGGTATTTCTCACCATATATATGTGCGAAATTACTCAATGATACCTAATAAATTGTCCCTTCACTGGTTAAGGTATTTCACTGTTTTCAAAAGGACCGTCTTGCAACATTTGAACACCACTAAAGTTTGCAGATAAGTATGCCCTCTAAGAACATTGTAAAGGCCATTTGTGTGTACACCCAGTGCCACTACAAACTGTGGCCTGCAGCTATTTTCAGCATCTGCAGTTTTGCAACTCTTCTAGAATGCAGCTTCACATATAACTATCAACAACATAAACTATGTTGTTATATTCACCAAATATTATATAAACAAGTAGAGCATGCAAATACACAAAAGCCATAGTAGAAAACATAGTAGACGTATCATAAGGGTAAGCCCACCACGTTGACATAATGTAATAGCAACCCTTAAGCCCCAGACCTATGACTTGAGCACTATGCATACGTTTTACTTTTAATGAACCGCTAATAGGTCACACAAAGATCTTGACATTTGCAGGATATGAACATGCACATACTTCTGTTACATTGGATGTAAAGTTATTGGAGGTGCTTGACTTACCAACACATCTTGAGATGCTGACAAGTCACTTAACACGCCCACAGTGACAGGCTCATCCGAAATGTCTATATCTTCTGAGGCCACATCAGAAGCTGCCTGTAAGGGTGCACACGAGAAATGAATCCTGTCCAGTGCAGGTGTGTTTTTTTTGAACAGCACTGCCTAGTGAGAGATTGAAAGTAATTCGACATATATATACTGTATCATCTTGAGGCGTTTGCATCTCTCGATGAAACGTGCTCATGGCTTCTGTTGTCGAAGGCGCAGTGCTTTGTTCCAGAGAACGCTGGCAAAAATAAAACAATATACAATGTACAATGCGTACGCTTGGCATCAAGAAAAGCCAATAGAAACGGTCCCTTAATAATATATATAAGGTCGCATTTTTCTTACGTATTAAAAAAAATGCAGCCACAAATCAGCGGCTGTCTCTCATCCTTACCATTGCAAAAAAAAAAAAAAACTCTTTCGCATCTGGTCATTCTTGAATGCAATTAAGAAAAATTAAACCAAGTACACAACAAAGTATATTTGCAGACACACATCAGAAAGGATGGCCTTTTTGTTTTATCTCGCGCACGAATAAAACCAGTGTGTATATTCCAGGACATTAGGAGTACAGATGATCAAGCGGCAGTAACGAACGGCATTTTTCGAAAAAGATATATGTTACAAACGCCATTCTTGTCGCGTTGCAAGAGCAATGGTTACCGCTTTGAACTCCGCTATATTATTCAGCCAGCTTGGTAATTTCGTTTCCGGGGGCTGTTTGACGTGTTATTTTCATACTTCACAGACTTGTCCATCTCTCTGAATGGGGGAACTCTAGCACGCAAAGGCAAACAGCTAGTCCAGCAAAAAGCAGAGGACCGGAGTGTATATACGTTTGCACTCAGCCGAGACGTGGAAACCTGAGACTGCGCGCACTTTTGCTCCCTCGAAAACCACCACCTTAAGAGCCAAACGTGACCTCGCAGCGGAGCGGCGGTGCCGCTGAACATACATATATGTAAAGCAACAAAAATGCGCCGTACGTGCGCCTAGCTTTGACGTCGCCTGGCGAAGCACTAGTTGCCGCAAATTTATGTGTGTGTATTTTGCTTATTGAAAAAATAACTATTTCACTATTTGCTTGAAATAATCGTGGGAACAAGTGAAGACGAAAACGATAACGTAGATTCCACAAACCTGTGAAATTGACGGCACGGCTCTTTGTTTCAGCTGACCTGAAACCATAAAATCCTCAGACTTGAAGTGTATAGAGCAGACACAGCTCCATTTCGATGGCATCCAAGTTTCGTCGCGTTCCAGCGCTTCTCTCCAAAGAGTTTTCAGTTTAGGATCTTTTGGAAACCTGTTGTGAAAATTGCAGCACGTATCAAGATATGTGAAATTGAATCGGCATTCAGATTAAGTAACGTCATTTTTGTCCTAAGTCAAACTAAAACGAGTTTCGTATTAAACATTACATAGGCATGCCGTAGTCGGCAATAGTTTCGTTTCTCAAGGAATGAGCGCAGCGTATTTACTCACCGATGGAACGAAACCCCAGGACGGCGTTCTCCGGTGCGGCTCCTGCATCCCGGCACGCAGCACTTCATTGCGCAGCTCAGACGACCCAACCGCACTTCGCGAAACACACGGGCGCACTGAGGCACTGGCCTTTAGGCACATACAAATCTCCAAGCCCCATGGCCTGTGCGCGCTTCTCAAATTTCGAGCGCAGCCGTGTTGGTCGTCTGACGCAACACAGCGAGAGAGCTAAACCGAAACCGAAATCCGGCTAAGAACTACCGCTGCCTTGTCACGTGAGGACCTATTTCCCATGATTCTTTCCATTATATTTTTTATGACTAGAGGCTTCAAGTTTATGACGTCACGCTACCTCCTAGTTTTTTCTTCCTCCATGGCTGCTGACTTCAGCCACCCATTGTTGCAAGACTTCCGTATTTTTTCCGCCAATGACCGGTATATAAGACGGGGGTCGACTTTTCACCATGGTTTTTTGAAAAAAAATTCGACCTATATTCCGGTTTTTACGGTACCTTTCTCGGTAAGGCCTTATAAGTACGCAAAATGTAGCTTTGCTGGCAATAAAAAAAAAAAGAGGGCATTCTTAGTAACATTAGCAAACAGGCCATTCTAGAGCATGCAAAATGTTGTTTTGGAGAACTAAAACATGGGTATTGATTGCAAGATGGCAGACCCCTTAATATAGCCATCAGTGAAGGCATGTAACAAAACACTGAGAGGAAAGCCATAATGTAGGTAGTAAAGAGCTGAGCCTCAAGGGCAATGCCTTGGGGGTCATCCAAGACTGCAGGAAAAGGCAGGATGCTTAAGAATTGGCAAGGGAAATCTGCCGACGGCTGGCTTGGATCCAGTTTAGAGCTATTGGATACAAGTTAAAGCACGACAAAAAAAGCCATACATAAATAAGCGAATCACATGCTTTCTCTAAGCCAAGAAGAAAAGCATCGAGGGGGATATTGCAGTCAAGGTGCATGTCGTGAAGAACAAGAGCAAGTTGGCTATTGCAGGAATGTTTTCTAAAAGCTTGCCAATTTGGATGAAACAACTTAATGGGCCAAAAAAATGTAGCAGGGCAAGAGTACAAAATGTGCTTGGTGATCTGCAGCACATGACAATGGCATAAATAGGGCCATAGGTGCTGGGTAATGATGGGTAAGAAACCTAGAGGGGCCAAGCTATGATGAGGCAGGAAGCTATCTGCACAGTATGCACTAGATATGCGTACACCATGCTTCCTGTCCTGTTGATGTTTGCTACAAATTTCACAAAACTTGGTATGAGTGTACTGTCGGGTGAACCGGCGGTAAGTTTGCATGTTGAAACTGCGCTAAGGGACGAGGGCAACACAGCAAGAATTGCTACTATGTGCAGTGGTGCTGTTTTCCATCGACTTTGTTCCTAAAATACCTTTACTAGCTCTACAGGGCTCATTTTGCAGTCTGCTGTTTTAAGTGGTGTCAGGTAAAGCCAATCGCTATTCTTCAACCAACAAACTGCTGTGCCATACAACACATCCTTCTAATCATCTTCATAATTTGCAAGATAAATGTACTTCTTTAGTCTCGTATTCAAAATAACACAGATTAATTGCTTGCGTCATCATCAGAACTAAAAAAATTAACCATACTTTCACATATAGAGCCATTCCTCATTAGTGCAGTCCTCGTTAATATGGACTCAAACTATTAGCAGTGTTTCTGGGGAAAAAACTTTTTTCAATGCACTTACGCTCTGCTAACATAGAAACTTGCTGATCATAGTGAACAGAGTGAAAATGCGTACGTCCCATTGTCGCATGTGTTCTTGTCCCATTAATGTGCAGAGGGGAAAGACTTAAAACTTTGGATTTGAGCAGATAAATTGAACGCTGCCTGAATCATATACCTCTCTTGCACACTGGAATTGCCATCACAATGCTTGCCCCACTGTCTGCACAGACTGTTATGCTAACCCGTGGACTGCCAGGCACACTGAAGTCACACACTTTCTGGTTGCCAAAGAGCTTCTCTTTCTAGTGTAAAAATCACTGTCAGGGCTCGGCGACTCACATCCTGGCTTGGATTGCTCATTGCACAAAATGAAATAACCTGCTTAAAATTAAAACAACAGAATTGCTTGCTTCTATTATAACCTCACATATGCCTCCCCGCAGCCCGCAATGCTAGGTTAGCACTTTTTATACTGAGTGCACCGCAGAAGAAAAGAAAAATGCAACACTCCTGATTCAGGCATGCGCAGCGGGCAAGAACAGAACTAGGCACCAGTGCAAAGCGGGGAATCTGCTAATGCAAGCAGCAACAGCCATTTCAGTCAAGTAAAGGAATGGGTTCAAATTAAATGTGGTCTTTGTTTTGGCAGGTCAATAGTTCCATTGATACTACAGGACTCTCAGAAACAGGGCAACGTCGGTATTGCAGAACCAACCACCATGCAACAATGCTTAGCACATTTCAAAGAACTGAAATAAGCCTTGTTATTGTAGCCTTGAATCTGTGCAGGAATGGTACTGTCGTGACCACAGAAATGTGAAAGGATAAGTGGGCCAGGAAACCTAGCTGATCACTGGGGAAGGTGCAAATATGCGTCTAAATGTCGGCAAATAAAATTTTGTTAGTGTAAAATGCAAGGAGGATTAAGGAAATCTGGGAAGCGTTCTACACTGTCGATACACAGCTGATTGTGCTCGCCATCGCCGTCACTCAGCAGACAAGGTTGGTTTGGTTTATGGGGTTTAACGTCCCAAAGCGACTCAGGCTATGAGACGCCGTAGTGAAGGGCTCCGGAAATTTCGACCACCTGGGGTTCTTTAACGTACACTGACATCGCACAGTACACGGGCCTGTAGAATTTCGCCTCCATCGAAATTCGACCGCCGCGGCCGGGATCGAACCTGCATCTTTCGGGCCGGCAGCCGAGCGCCACAACCACTCAGCCACCGCGGCGGCTAACTCAGCAGACAAGTAATCATGTCCGTAGCAAACAGTCTCAGGCAAATGAAGGTAGCAGGGTGCATGTGCATTCTGACATCTCCTTTTCAAGGCTTCGAAATTGTGTTGTTAAACAAACTGGTGCGGCTGTCCCAGGGAGTGCTGCTGAATAACCACTTAACACCAACAAAGCAGAGTTCACGAGCTGCTCTGCAACAATAGCATTGTGCACACATCCACTTGCGTACTGCTGATCTTCTGATCGAAAGGGACCGTGAGCAAAATCAACAACAAACAGTGTCACGGTTTATGAGGCGCTTCAAGATCACCGAATTTTTCTGATTACAGTGGAAACCAAGATCCCACTTCAACTTCACATTGCCAAGAATTTATCAAAGCAAAAAGAGAAAAAAAGCAATGGGAAAGATTTTCTTAATATATATATATATATATATATATATATATATATATATATATATATATATATATTCATCAAGACTCGTTAAGCCCAACTTGTTCTGTGGACAGTTTTTACCCCATAAGCCGCTGCCACAGTTATTATTTTTTTTTGCGTAACAGAGTGGAATGCTCATTGAAAAGTAGACTCATGAGTTAACACATATAGAGATTCTACACTGTGAACTAGCTGTGATTTAAATGCAGCAATGATTCTTGTTCGTAATCGCGTAATACCATGTTGTCACAACCTAAACCGGAATGGCTAGAGGAAGTGTTCAGTCACTCATTCATCGCGCAAATATTTATTGCAGACAAATGTCTGCACAGCGGACAGGAAATAAAAAGAAATCACGCCCCCGAAGATACATCTGCACTGCTCACCCATGTTTTCACACAAGTCACACAGTGATGCCGGCCACTCGTGACCCGAGCACCCATAATCACAAAATGTATTGAATGGAGCACCAAGAGGCAAAAGGATAGCGGCGTTGCTTTTGTCGCCGCAGAAAACAGTCCGACGGCCGTGCAGCCGAGATCGTGTCACGTCGCACATCAGCTTTAATGATCATTCGGTCTGTTGGACATATTGTCCTCGGTCAAAAAAGCCAATCCTAAGCTATAATTCGGCCCATGCATCGAACAACAGTCGCAGCGCTGATGGGAGGTGGCTATTTGGCGACCCATTGCCGCAAGTGCAAAACACTGAAACATGGCGAAATAGGAGGAAGAGTGCACCCCTCCTTTTCGCAGCACTCGCGTGCTGAAGCAGTTCGACAAGCAGGTAGATAGGGAAATATTTGAGGCTTTTTGTATCAATAAAGCAGGAGAGAAATGCGTGAGCACCCCTTCAATAGCCCTCACAAGTAAAGAAATTGCTTATCTGGCAAAAAGCACGCGCTTTAATCTATTGTGAATTTACGTTTTCTTCTCTTTCTTTTGTGCTCTATATGTCGGCGATAACCAGCGACCGTGTTAATCAAATATGTCTTGTGTTCGAGCATGCACAGATGCGCATAGTGATTTCTTCTCATACGTGTGCAATAAACGGCAGTTGAAGTCTAGCGTCTGTCCTGTGTCCCTTTGTGTGTATTTCAACGCTAGTAAAATGTCGCAGCCTGTGGATCTTTTTTTGAATGTTACGTATTCTGATTTTTCTGCTGAGCACGATAGTCCTCTGGCCCTGTTGTATTGTTCAGTGTGGCCTATCACCCGAAAAGATAATGGCACTGGGAGTATCGAACAGCTTCGATGAACTACGAGAAGCGCAACGTAGTGCGCAACTAGACAGACTCACTCAAACCAGAACAGGAAGACACCTAATGGAGAAATTAGGGCTACCCTGGGCACACAAAAAGACAAGTAGCAGATTAATAATGAAGACAGAAACAACATCCAGGTAAGACCCATACCCAGACACATGGACCCCAATATACACCATGAAAGACAACAAGCCAGAGTACGAGCACTCAGCAGGGAATTCAGCGACAATCCCAGCGTAGTCTACACGGACGCAGCAAAATACTGATACCAACGCAAAATGATCGCCGTTGTAACAGACGAAGGAGGGAAAGAAATAACCAGCACAACGATAAACAACCCAAGCATAGAGGCAGCCGAAGAAGCCGCCATTGCTCTGGCAATATCGCACAGCAACGCAACAGGACAAAACCTCACTACAGTGACGGACTCCAAACAAGCATGCAGAAACTACACAAGAGGCAGGATCGACAGCATCGCCAATCATATTCTACACATGATGAGAAGACACATAAACACTAAACATAGTATAGTATGGGTTCCAGGACATGAGGGGATGAGGGGCAACGAGGCAGCACAAGAGTTAGCTCGAGGGTACGTCAACCGAGCAGACTCTACATTTTGCATCACGGGCACCTTTGACCCTGTACTCAGACATACTCGATCATAACAGGGGTCAGCGGAAACGCTACCCAGCCCCGCACAAAAGGCTAACTAAAGAGGAGGCGGTAGACTGGCGTAGACTAAAAACCGGTACCTACCTGCACCTGCACAAACAACACAAGATTTTCCCTACACAATATGTAGAAAAATGTCCGTGGTGCCAGCGTAAACCTACACTAGTGCATGTCACATGGAGCTGCCCTAAAGTAGACTTAGAGCCTAGAATAGACCACCCGAGTGTGACACAGTGGGAGCACTTGCTGGCGAGCTAGGACGAGGAAGCGCAACAATTTATCGTACGCCGAGCCACGATGGCAGCTGTCAAGTGCGGCATCCTGGACCGAGGATCGACCACGGCACATAGTGACCCGTAAGGGTCAAGAACACTTTAAATTTGTCGCAAATGAAGTTTTTGCCATCCATCCATCCAATGCTTGCATTATTTTGACTGAAACAGACACTGCTCGACAGACATTGCCGTGGAGAGTAACGAAGCCAAGTCGTAGCAACGCCGCAATAACGAAACCAAAACTTCGAGCAACTTCGAAAATATTTGTTCGGATCTGCAAATAGTATGAGGTGGAAATTTAGGATGCTAATTATGGGTAAAAAACCTCGTATTATATGCCAGTTTTTACGGTATATTTAAATCTTTAGTCCTCACAAATTTTGTGAATAACGCATTTTTATGCTTCACCATTTTCAAATGTTTGCGCGTTACCCAGGGTTTCCGCACTTTTCTTGGCTTTTTTATTAGAAAGACTGGAAAATGGTGATGCTATATCTTTCTAAATATACTTAAGAAGTTAGAATATGCAGAGTTGCTATCATGGTATTCATGTTTATTTTTCAACTTCGTGGTGGAATGATATGAGAGCAGAAGAGATACCTTGCCTACAAAGGGGGCTGAGATTTATTCCACTTTATGGGAAATGGCTTGTCTACCAATAAAAAAATTCCAAGATTATCACTTGTACCAGTACATACAGTTTGAGCAAATATAGTGCCTATGTTAACGTTGCTAATGAATACGTCTGATAATGTCGAAATTTGTTCTGTGATCCATGCTGGCTGGGTGATTACATTGGGTAGGCCATTTGAAGCAAGGGTAAGGCTTTCTGGTTAGGTGTAACATATTCTCCGTAAAGTTCCTCTAGGAATGTCCAAAATCGACTGAAAGTACCAGATGACGGCCTCTATACTACACAAAATACATTATTAAGGTGCCGTGAAGTGAGCACTTCAAAATCAGGAGCGACAGCACAGAACTGCTCCGAGGTAGCACATAGATGGTTATCCTTTACCAGCATAAAAACACCACAGCCTCTCTTGTCCTGACTATTGCAATAGAAGCACTGATAACCAGGTGGGCAGAATTTAGAATCTTACCAAGTTTCAGTCAACATGAGTACAGTGAAAGGCACTCCGAAGACCTCTAGCATAGCATGCATTTCGCTTTCTTTGTTTCTTAAAGATCGCATGTTCTGATGAAAAAAGGATAGGTCAGTCTTTTTCTTTCTAATCAATTCCTGAATTTCATGCAGTAGGAAAGCTATGTTGATAGCAAGCAAGCTGCACAGATAAGTTGAAACATTTTAAGCAATCTTAACAGGTCATCCTTACTAGTGATTTCAGTTTGGCGAACATAGATTTTTCCATGCTTGACCCAGGCATATTTCTATCCTTGTTCCTTTTTTTGTGGCATTCACAGCACCGAAGTGCTTGATTGCCGGACACAGCTGTTAGTTTGTGCTTTCTTGCTTTTTCGAGGAAAGAGTTATGCTGAGCTCTGTGTGTAAGCTGCACTATTACGTTGGGGCAGGTAGAATTGGTGGAAGTCTGAACCCGATGGCAAACTTCAATGCCAGTGCCCTGTAGAGGCATATTGATTACTTGAACCAACTTTGTCAGTTCGTGTAGGTTTTCACCGCCTTTTGTGGCACTCCTTTAGTTTCACTGTTTAGGCAGTAGGAAAGCTATGTTGATAGCAAGCAAGCTGCACAGATAAGTTGAAACATTTTAAGCAATCTTAACAGGTCATCCTTACTAGTGATTTCAGTTTGGCGAACATAGATTTTTCCATGCTTGACCCAGGCATATTTCTATCCTTGTTCCTTTTTTGTGGCATTCACAGCACCGAAGTGCTTGATTGCCGGACACAGCTGTTAGTTTGTGCTTTCTTGCTTTTTCGAGGAAAGAGTTATGCTGAGCTCTGTGTGTAAGCTGCACTATTACGTTGGGGCAGGTAGAATTGGTGGAAGTCTGAACCCGATGGCAAACTTCAATGCCAGTGCCCTGTAGAGGCATATTGATTACTTGAACCAACTTTGTCAGTTCGTGTAGGTTTTCACCGCCTTTTGTGGCACTCCTTTAGTTTCACTGTTTAGGCAGTAGGAAAGCTATGTTGATAGCAAGCAAGCTGCACAGATAAGTTGAAACATTTTAAGCAATCTTAACAGGTCATCCTTACTAGTGATTTCAGTTTGGCGAACATAGATTTTTCCATGCTTGACCCAGGCATATTTCTATCCTTGTTCCTTTTTTGTGGCATTCACAGCACCGAAGTGCTTGATTGCCGGACACAGCTGTTAGTTTGTGCTTTCTTGCTTTTTCGAGGAAAGAGTTATGCTGAGCTCTGTGTGTAAGCTGCACTATTACGTTGGGGCAGGTAGAATTGGCGGAAGTCTGAACCCGATGGCAAACTTCAATGCCAGTGCCCTGTAGAGGCATATTGATTACCTGAACCAACTTTCTGTCAGTTCGTGTAGGTTTTCACCGCCTTTTGTGGCACTCCTTTAGTTTCACTGTTTAGGCACCGCGAGTTTCTGCACGAGTCGGGATTCTTGTTCCCTTATTTGTGTACACAGGACTTGGCGTTAACGTTTTTATGCTTTCTCTGAGAGCCGCGTTCCCTGCCTCAACCTTTTTCACAGAATCTTTCATCTCCTTATAGCACTATTGTATGAAAGTCATGCTGGCCTTAATATCTCCAACATCCTTCCTCAGTTCTCACTCGAAACTTTCTTTCAGCTCGTGAAACTCCTGTTTCATCTCATGCTTAAAATTGTGAAGTTCTTTGGCCATTTCTTGCAAATGAAAATACAATAACTCACAGTGGAGCAAAGGAGCCCAAGGGCCCTGCTGTGCCCTTCTGAGTCCTGCAGCGTGGCTCCTCTTGCAAACTCCTCCCAAGCTTAGGACTGTGGCCGAGAGCACCACAACATGGCTTGGAAGTAAATCCCTTGGGCTGTATATTGTTCACAAGGACTCCTCAGCACTTTTTGGAAGACACTGCATGGACATCCCTAGCCACCAATTAATTCTGATGACATAGGGCTTGACAGAATGCCCATAAGCAACAGAGTGATGTACCTGTTGTGTTGTCAGCAAGTGGGTACGAATGGACACTCATGTGCAAGTGTGGGCTCTTGGTATTTGATCTGCTCCCGAGGCAAAAAACAGCCACATCATGCCAACCAAGTGCAATTTTTATGCAGTCAGGGACATTTTTAATTAACGACATGGATGGCGTGCTTACACACTGATCTTGGCAGTTTCAACTGTTCTCTTTGTTTACCCAGTGCAAAGTGCTGGGCAAATTCAGGCACACAGGTTTTTGAGGTCCATTCTCGGCAATGCAATACATATTTGTGCAAGCTTGCTCACATTAGTTTTGTGTGCCAGCAAAATTTCATTAGTGCATGTGCCTGTTCGGCCTATACATTCTTTCCCACATGTCAGTGGCACAGAATATTCCACGAAGGGGTTTGGTTGCTCTAGTCCTGTCTCTTTTATGGAATTCACCAAGTCTTTAATTTGTTCGGGGCTGTGAAATGTTCGGCACATATGGTAGGGCCACCACCCTTTGCTTTACCCAGGCTCGCCTTCTTGCTTAGGATGAGCACTCTGGAATGGTCAGGGACAACAGCCTGGGATCGCTGGCAGTGTTTCGTTGAATGCAGCCACGATGTTTTCACTGGAAATAAACAACACCACACCACAGGGTGACCAAGCTGCTTTTTATTACATTTTCCCTGTTGTTGAGCTGCTCTGGCCAGTGGTCTACTCCATTACCCTGCTGGTGTCGCTCCCAATCTGGCTGTCCTCAACCTTCTTGGAAGCCGGGTAGTACACCCTGAAGCCATAGTCCGTCTTTGCGAAGGGGCCCTGCGCCACAGCATAACCTATTATGCACCAGGAGATGCAGAGGAATCATCCAGTGACGACAGTGGAGCTGCAGAGGCTGTCCATCATTCCAGCAAGCCCTTTACTACTGCATAGCTGCAGGTGTATGTACCCAATCATACTGTAACGTGAAGGCGTCTAACACGAGCAGTGAATACTATATTTACAGAGGGAAAGCACACAGCATGGCGCAGCCGACCAACCGGGGCAGCTGGGCTCAGCACCACCAATGCACGAGTGGAGCATGAGGTCCAGGTCTATGGCCGCAACAATATGACTAATAGATTCCAGCTTTCTTTGTTATCTTATCCCTACCGCTGCAGCCAGACTGATAGACGACGAGGAAGGATTCCACCAACACAAAGACCGTATTTACTCGCATAATTTGCCCACTTAATTTATTTAAATTAGGGATTCAAAAAGAGGGCACGCAAATGACGTGAGATTGCGAGCATGTCCTAAAATGCTACAAAGGTAAAAAATACGATATACACCATGTAGGTGAACCCCCCAACTTGCACCTCTCGCTAGCCAGGACAGAGGAGGCATACGCTTCCCGGCCTGCCCCACATTATGTAGTTAGTTCCCGCGGGATGGCATGACGGCCCAGCTCAAGGCAAAAAATACGCAACGATACAATCGCAAAGCCAGCAGTCAGAGGCAAATGAAGATAACAGTGCTCTCGCATGTGACCTGGCTGACAAGTGGCCAACCAAACAGTTCAGAAGTTTAGCCCTTTCAGCTGTTCATCCGACCGCCAGCGGGAGCGAGCCAGGTAAACGGTGTGCATTTCTGCCCCTTGCCACTCAAACTTTTCGTAGCCGTACACAGCGACGCGGCTGTGCAGATCTTTCCAAGCCAACCTTGCGCACACCCTCTGGTGGTCTGGCACAGCATGGAGCTTAAAATGTGTGATAAGTTCTTTTTTTTTAAGAACCTGGGTGATAAATTAGGGGTGTGCAAATATGGAATTTATCAATGCAAACACCGTAGTCTTTGAATGCGGAATTTGAATGATGTGCTCCAGCAAAACGTGCTTTTTGCCGAGAGGCGACTGCATCCTGGATGACCAACTGAAAGATGCTAGCATGGCTAAGGCCATATCAGGCGACCTCAAGGCTTTCAAAACCGGGGGTGGGAAGTGGGGGAGGGTGTTGTAGCCAGGCCAGCACACAATTTTTTTTTTAAATGTCTTGTTGCATTGCTAGCGCACCACGCGGTAGCGCTGAAGCTTCTTCACAGGTGCGGTCACATGTAAGGAAACACACAAATGGCGAACAGCACATGACAAGCGCGGAATTTTGGCACGCTGGAAGCACGTAAGTATCACGTGGACTGAATCGAGGGCAGCGCGCATTTCTTTCACAGCCTTGCCAAAGCGGCAATTTAGCCACTTTCGATAAATAAATAAACATACAAAAAATGTCCGCGATAATGCAATCGTCATTCTAAACGGCGTTGTAGCTTGGCTGGCTGACTGATGAGCAGCCAATAGCCGCCGCCGCCTCGGGCTGGCAGCGACTCCGAAAATGAAACTACGAGGCCAGACTCTCTATCGGCCTACCGCCGGGGCTTGCCGATCCTCAAAACACCTGGAGTTGCATTCATGTAAGAGGGGCGTCGACAAGCATGTAACATGCAGTCAGGCCTGGGGACGAATATTTGGGTGATCGGTTAGTCGAGCAGTCATAGCGCGACGCGGCACCACTTAGAGAGGCCGTCCAAATTGACCCCTGGGCATCCGAATAAACGAGCTTTCGACGCCAGTCTTACACGGACATTTTGCGGGGCTGTGGCGGCAGTCTGGGTTATGTTGAATTAACCGGGACTGAGCAGTAGGAACAAATTCTTATTAAGCTGGGTCGAATCAACGACGTTTTACTGTTATACGTCAGTGCGCAGGCAGAGGCTCTTTTTCTTTTTTTTTTATGCCTCACCATAATTTATGTCCCTATATGTTATACGTCAGTGGTGCAGGCAGGAGCTTATTGGTTTACATTCTTTCTATGGCAGCTCCACCATACTATATGTACAATGTTCCAGCTACTGCTGCTAATTTCACAGATGGTAGACATATCCCTCTCTTGTGGCAGCGCAAGGCTACCACCAGCAATAATTTTTTAAACAGTATTTCAAATTTTTATCGCAAATAAAATTGATTTTCCGTAAGATTTCAGGCAAGATTTGTAACATCGTAAGACGGGCCAAAATTTGTACATTTTATGGCAAAAATCGGAAGAGTTGGCAGGTATGCTACGGCATGCTGTAGCAAGACAGGAAGGCGCACAATTTTGAGCCACTTCTCTTAGGCACTTTCCCTCATTTGATCTTGTGCATGAAGCAGGCAGGCCTCAAAGGAAAGCAAGCAAGGAGGGAGGGTTTACTGTACTTATTTTGTTTTTCATTTCCTGTGTTCATGCATTCTTTTCAAGTTTTGTTCATCATTATGAATTTTTTACCATCCTGACCTAATATGACTGACGACGGAATCTGTAGCTATGTCCTATGGTCCTTTTGCTGTTGATGACACTTGGTCCGTGCACTGTTTCAGCCGCTTTATCAGTATGTAGGGGTGCACCCCTCTGTCAAACCAGTCATAGGCTTTTTGGGTACACTCCTTGTTTAACACATGATTGCAAAAACCAGCAAGAGATTCAATGCAAACGACGTGCTGTCAGGATGTGAGACCACACTGGGGGTGGTCTACAAAACTGCAGGAGCGCATGCCAAGCTGCCAGGCACCATTGCACCAAGGACACTCGTGGGGCCAACTTGAGCATCAGTTCAGTTTGCAAGGAAGACACAAGTGTGAAGGTGCAGTATACACTCACAGGGTTGAAGAAGATGCATCCAGCATGCTCTACGGTGAAGGCATCGCAGGTGTCCAGGCATGCGACTGCATCCGGCAGCGGGTGCAGCCATAGGGCAAAGTCCCACTCCCAGAAGACTGGAGTGACCGCGAGCGACAGGGGGCTCAGGTGCCCGTTGGCGGCCAGACAGCGCGTGTACTGCACACACGCCGCGAAACACAAGCCATAAGGGACAGACATCGAGGCACAAATACACGTCCCACGATGCCGCACTGGCAAATGATAGACACACACCTGACAAGCTTCATCAGTGCTAATGCCAACTACAAAATGTGACACTGGAATAATTACATATTCTGCCTGGCCCATCGGTGTAGCTGGAACCTCAAGAAACAGGTGCAAACTGACCAAAGGTGGTGGAAAAAAGAGGAAAACATATTGCGGCAAAGATAATGTGGGTCACATTTCTTTGCACTGTTTCCGAATGCAACATGCGGCACAGTGCAACAAGGGGTGGTAAAGACAAAGGACGCCCATTTTATACATCAGAGTCATGTGACAGCCTACCAAAAAAGATGAATTCCAAGGAAAGAAATCTCTCTATAGATGCTGCTACAAGGACACGTTGATGGCATTTCACTTTGTCACGTTGCATGTGGAACAATCCAACGATCTTTGGGTGCTCCCAAGACCTGGACCAGATAAGAGTAACGGTGTTGGCGAACTGCGAAGCCTTGAAATGCAATTGTTCCAAGGCAGGGTCGGTTGAAGCAGACAATGTGATATTCCAAGCATGAACACATACTTGAGAGGGAGGGCAGATTGCACTTGACGCAGAAACACAGGGTAGAGCGATTTTACACATACAAACAATACATGCTATGATGAGGAACGTGCATTTCAAAGGCTATTTCCGTGTGGGTCGTGGAAAGTTTGAGTGCGACCCTTAAACGGATCTTTTTTTATATATATTTCTTTTGGAAAAACAGGGTGTAGCCTGTACACGGGTGCAGCCCTTGTGTGTGTGTTTATACGGTATACGATTCGACTTGGGACTAGACTGTAGACCTGAAAGAATAGCAAAGAGGGATGCACCAGTGCAATCATCGGCAAAGTCAGCATAAAGAGCGTTCAGCTCGCCATATTTCTGAGCTTATATTTTTGGACGCAAACTGTAGGGGCATAAAAAACAAAACCGACACTACTCTTGTCTCTTCCGCTAAACCACACATGATTATAGGCATAGTCATGGCTTGATGCTTCCATTTTGAGTTCCCAAGTTTTTCCACCTGGTTGTCACGTTTACCGTTTCGACCGCAATTTATATCGCGGTGCTGTCCCTCTTCTCGCTGATTCGTGCCTACAGACGTCTGCCCTGGTAATTCCCACGCTGACTCTGTTTGGTGCAATATCCAATGGACTCACAGCTGCTTCTTTTTACCGTCGTCCCGCTTTCCCTTCCCCTGAGGGTGTTCCGCATTTATCTGTCTGGGATGTAAAAAATTCTCCTACTGGACTATTAGTGCTCAACTACAGACCACAAGGTAGCTTAACACAGCCCGTGTTTTTTTACAAGTAATTTACTATTGGAACTTGCCTGGATTGTCCGGAATCGGCGAATAACTGCAGTCGTCAGCGCGCAGAATTTTCGTTGAGGCAAGCAGAGCAGCAGATTTGTCAGTTAAAACGGATGCTTGGGCGAGTTGGTAAGTCATTATTGTGTCTTCCTCGTAGTCCCTGTCAAAGTGCGCGCTGTTCTGTTTAAAATAAAAAAAAGATTTGTCAGGCTGCACCATCTGGGGTACTGCGAGACCTGCCCCAGCTCCAAGCAGGCACATTGGTTGCCTCGATGTTCGCCAGATGGTGTAGCCTCTCAACGCAGCTAGTTCGCTCCCCTCGACAAAAATTCTGCGCAGATGACTGCAGTTTTTCGCCGATTCCAGGCAAGTTCTGATGTTAAATTATTTATCGAAAAGCCCAGACTGTCATAAGCTACACTGTGGTCTTTGATCGAGACCAACTAGGCCAGTAGCTTGGACAGGACAAATTTTTACAACTCGGACAGATAAATACGGAACACCCTGCAGATTGCCGTCTGACTTCCCGACTACAATAAACATTACCGGCGGTGACTTCAATATGTCAGTGGGTGGATGATGAGCCCGTTCTTAGTCATTTATCAGCACTTTCTTCAGCCTTTAGTGGTTTAAGAATCTTTATCAGTTTGTTACTGAGCCTGCTAGGCCCGGTAACAGCCCTTCTGTCTTAGACCTGCTTTTTTCAAACCAGGCATTGCTTGTGTCTGACAACTCTGTCATTCCAGGTATTACTGACCATGCCTGCGTTGTTGCCCATGTTTGAATCTCTCACACAAAATAGGTCTGTATGCAGATGAATGCATCATTTATCACTGCATTAAGTAACCTTCAAGGTGGCGCTCCCGTCGTTGCTTTCGCTTCCCCCCTGAGGGAAACTTCCCTCGTTGCCCAGCCATTGTGACTCTGACCATTGTGATGGTCCTTAGGGTCCACCTGCTGTTGCGTGGACGTTTCAAAGGAGCAGAGCCGAGATGACCGTGACCGAAAAGAACAGAAGCTTTCTTTAATTATGAAAATGAAGTGCAACTGCACGACAGGCGCAGCTTCACGCGAACTTGCAAATGATGATGACATCTTCATTGACAGTTCCCACATCCTGCCCAGCCCAAAATGATACTAGGTAACCTCCAAGGGGTACAGGAGCTGGATGGGACGAATGACTATAGTCCTTGATGGCAACCGTAGGGAGCAAGAGCGCACTTTGCCACCGCACCCATGATGAAGGTTTTCAATTTTCGCAAGGGACCAGAGATGTTTCAGGTGTTGTCTTTCACCAAGAAGCACTACTGTTCCAGGCTTCAACAGGTCGGGTTGCTTCACCTGGTTTGTTGCAGTTTCTGAGCTTGCTCACGTACTCCTTTACTGAGCGTGACCAAAAAACTTGCAGCTGGTCTTCCTGTTCTTGCCAAAGCCTTATCAGTTTGTCTGAAGAAGAATTCGGTGGATATGACGTTGTGGAGAACCTGTTCCCCCCCCCCCCATTTCGACGTGGCCCATCTTCACCATCGTGCGTCAGGACAGCACCGGCTGGGCGAGGAGGGAAGTAGCTCTCTCAGGGGGAAGGTGAAAGCAGCGACGGGAGCGCCACCTTGAAGGTTACGCGAAATTCCACGGAGCCGGCAGTGCTTCTTCGGGTCTGGTCAGCATCACGAACTGTTGCAGCCGCACGCTCTTGTCACCTTCAGCGGCAGGAGCATTGAGATCCGTCATGCCTTGCCTCTGGACTTTTGGTTCCAGGCAGCGAAGTGAGCGCAGCAAACGTGCGCTCTTGGCACCTTCCCCACCAAATGCTCGGGAATGGCATTGCCCTGGCGCACATGGGAAAACCCGGCCGCCATTGTCGGCGCATACAAATGTTCGCCGCTGATACCTCCGAAGTCACACCCCTGCCCCAGCCGGTAAGTCAGAAGTCTTATGCTTTGTTGTCTCTTCCCTTTGTTCCCTTGAGCACAACCCCCCCCCCCCCCCCCCCCCCCCCCCTCCGCGGTTAGCGAGCGGAAACGCTGCATCTGCATAGTGGGAGTGCGGGAGCGGAAGGCTGTCCCCTCCATATTTCCACAATGGCGCACAACGTGGGGCAAGCTCTTGGGACGAGGGACGACACTGTTCGGTTCGTGGAATGCCCGCCCAGACTTTAATAGCGTTAGGCCTGACCCGAATTCTGAGCTGCTAGCAAGGCTAAGATGCTCTCTTGATAGCGAGATTTTTTCATTTCATTTAATTTCGTATTTCCTTAAAGACCCCCTGTAGGGGGTTTTACATAAGGGGTGGGGTTAACATGAGGAAGGAAAACATTTTTTCATGATGACAGTTTGGATGCAATTTTTTCTAGGAAGGTTGATGAACAGGTGATGGCTGCAATTTCATGGGGAAGGTCGTTCCAGTCGCTTGCTGTTCGGAGGAAAAATGACTTGGAAAATGTAGTAGTACGGGCATGCTGGCGTAAAACTTTCAGCGGATGACCAATGCGGTGAGACGTGCGTGATGGTGGTGTGCAGATGTATGGCTACTCTTTGAGCTGGGAAATATAAAATTTGTGAAATAGGCACAGGCTAGAAATATGGCGACGGAGGGAAAGACTGTATGTATAATTGGGACTGTAGCTTGAGAGATGAAACACTAATATAGGATGAGTATGAGCGGTGATTAAAACGGACGGCTCTGTTTTGCACGGCTTCTAATGAATCAATGAGGTAAGCTTGCTGTGGATTCCAGATGGCAGATGCGTACTCAAGTTTTGACCTGATTAATGATTTGTAAGCAAGTAGCTTTACATTTTGAGGGGCGTCGTGGAGATGACGTTTAAGAAAGCCTAGTTTTTTATTTGCAGATGATATTAGCTTTGTTACATGCTCGCGCCATGACAAGTCATTACTGATAGTGATGCCGAGGTAAGTATAGGACGGGACAAGTTCGACAGGAGAATAAGAAATCTTATAAGTAAATAAATGCGGGTTGTGACGATGATGGAAAGACATGAGCTTGCACTTATTGGGATTAAGTATCATCAACCAGTGATTGCACCATGATTGAATGCGGTTAAGATTGTCCTGGAGGGATTCTTGATCAGCGGTATTAATAATTGGGGCATAAATAACACAATCGTCGGCGAACAGACGGACATGACATGATAAATTTTGTGGCAGATCGTTAATATAAATTAAGAATAGGAGGGGGCCAAGGACAGTTCCCTGAGGAACGCCCGATGTTACCGGTAGACGGTTAGAGGAGTAGATGTTAATAGTAACAGACTGTGAACGATGTGTGAGAAATTCTTTTAACCATGCAATAATTTCTTGATGCAAGTTTAGTCTGGAAAGTTTTAAGAGTAGACGTTGATGAGGTACCTTATCGAATGCTTTGACAAAGTCTAAAAAGATGGCGTCAGTTTGTAAGTTAGCATCAAGGTTGGAATGAAGATCGTGAAGAAAGATGGCAAGCTGTGTTTCGCACGATAAGCCTTTTCTAAATCCATGTTGGGATGGAGTGAAAAAATTTATAGTCTAGATGCTGCATTATCGGAGGGTAGATGACGTGCTCCATGAGTTTACAAGGGATGTTAGTCAGGGAAATGGGGCGATAGTTGAGTGGAGAGTCTCTGTTACATACTTTGAAAACAGGAACGACCTTCCCCATCTTCCAGTCTTCCGGGATGATACCTGTGGCGAGTGACTGAGAGAACAATAAGCACAAAAACTTGGATGAAATGTCCTTGGTGTTTTTGAGAAACTGTGTTAATTTCGTCGATTCTGGCTAACAATGAAATTTTTAATTTGTCGATTGTGCACGAAATTCCATTTGGATTAAAAATGATGGCTGGCATTGCCAGTTCAGTAATAGAAGGTAGTGAAAGGAATGGATCTTCAGGTTCTTTCGTGAATACTGATGAAAAGACAGCATTAGATATATCAGCACACTGAGCATCACTAACACAGTATCCGTTATCATTAGTAAGGGTGATGTCGTGCGATTGCTGGGGATTTATCACATTCCAAAATTTTCTCGGGTCACTTGTTGTCATTTTGGGTAAGTCGTCGTGAAGAAAGAAACGTTTTGCGCTTTTCACTGCTGCCAAGTACGCATCTTCAGCGCTGTAGTATTTTTCCCATGCAGAAGAGCTGGGTCTAAGTTTCGCTGCACGGTACAGCCGCTGCTTTTTATTTTTTAGTCTTTTGAGTGTTTTGTTGAACCAAGGATTCTGGGAATCAGTGTTGATAGTGCACTTTGGAATATATCTGCTCGTTAGATCACTAATTTTGCGTTTGAAGATTGACCAGTTTTCATCGACTGCACGCTGATATGGAAGTGAAGTTCAAAAGTGGATAAGAGGGAGTTTAATTCATTATTTATTGCTACGTAGTCAGCCTTATCGTAAAGCTTTATTGTTTTTTTGGACATTTTCCTTTCGATGGGAGTAATGTTAAATGAGGCGTGAGTAACTTTGTGGTCACTGATTTCTCTCAGGTAAGTAATAGAAGCTAAGGTCTCAGGATGACTAGTTAGAATGAGATCAAGAATGTTTTGTGAAATCTCTGTGATGCGTGTTGGCTCAGTTATTAGCTGTGAAAGATTAAAACTGAGACATACGTCCACAAATTCTCGAAGCTCTTGAGAAACGGTAACGCGAGGTTGGTGCCAGTTTATATATGGGTAGTTAAAGTCACCGAAAAGAATAATTCGTGCGCATGGATACCTAGTTGTTAATTGTAGCAAAACACAATGTTAAACTCACGGGGATAGTCGGGGCTATTATGTGGCGGTCGATAGCAGACCCCAATAAGTGTTGTTATTGGCGTAGTGCGGCAAATGAGCCACATAATTTCAAGGTGAGATGTGATGATGACAAGCGAGAATGGTAGTTCTCAATTAACGGCGACTAAAACATCCCCCTCGAGAACCCTCGCGGTCGTTTTGAAAGAGGCGAAAATTTGGCAAATAATTGCAGAACTTCAGAATCGCTGATGTTTTCGTTGAGCCATGTTTCTGTTAGTACAAGTATGTTGCTTCTGGACGACGATACAAGGTCTCGTTTGGGAAGGAAGCTGCGTATATTTGTGAAAATGACAGAAAGGGAAAGGTTGGTTCGGGAGTTGGTTCTAGGATGACAAGCTGGTAGAGGGCATTGTGGAGACCGGCGCTGCAAAGATATCTGCAATGCGATTTCCTTCACTGTGTTTGTCGTTTCGTCGAAGAAGTAGCACTTGAGGCCGATATGAAGCGCCTTATAGCGGAGCGAGAATTAATCAGCTGTTTGTTTTGCAAATGCAACCAAGTGCTTTCAAATATTTTGGACGTGGCGGGAATAATCTTCGCCGACACTGAAGTTCGTTCCTTTAAATTTGGGCCCTTTAGATAGAACAGTTGCTTTGGTCTAGGATGGTATTGATGAATTTAACAATTTCCAGGTGTTCTAAGCAATGATCAGCGATAATCTTTTGACATATGTTTCACGGGGGGATGAATCAGGCACACCGTAGGAAATTAGACTGTTCCTGTGGGAGCGGTTTTCAGAATCGTCAAGACGAAGCTGTAGGTCTTGAACCAAAAGAGCTGTCTGTCTAGCTGTTGACTGAATGATTTCAATTGCCACGCCAGTGAAACCTGTTAGTATTGTGTACGACTTCTATTGCCTGAGTGCTTGTTCTATGTTCTCTTTTTGTGTTTGCAAAATGTGTTTTTAAAATTTAGCATGACTAAACTGTTATTTCAGATCTTACTTTTCATTGCACCTGTGTTCCGCTATGTAATTGCTATCTGCCATATATTTATCCTACTTCAAATATGCAATTAATTACAGGAGGTCCCCCTGACAGTTTTCACTTTGGGACCTCCTTCTGCAATAATCAATTTATGTACATCTTACCTATGCATCTTTTTCAATAAACTTTCAAACTTTCAAACGTCGGATTTAACTGTAGACAGAGTCTGGAAATGGTTCTTCGAGTTCAGTGAGGCGGGTATTGAAATCGGATATCGTTCTGTCGATTGAGAGCATACGTCCTTTTATATCTTGCACGTCAGAGGTTAGTGCTGCCTGGCCATCAGAAAGCTTTTTCAATTCAGCCAGGACGACATCCAATTTGTCAGGTCCAGGGTTAGTTTCAATATCACCAGCAAGGAGTAATAAGGACCGTACACTATGACAACATTCGACACAAATAGCGGTCAAACACTTCGGGCTCGGCAGCTGTATCAGAAAATACAGTAGAACCCCGCTGTTGCATCCCTCACTGCTGCGTTTTCCCGGCTGCTACGTCGTTTTCATCCGGTCCCGGCATAGCTTCCATAGGATCCAATGTATAAGGAACCCCGCTGTTACGTAGTAGCTGTGAAAACGTTCCCGCATGATACGTCGCAACTTAGCACCCCGAACACGCCTGGGCTGAAGTAGGCAACGCATTCCAACCGCCATTTTGACTTTTGCCGAGTTTTGGCTGGGCATGGCTATGGAACTGGCTGCAAGAAGCCGCACGCCAGTTCGAGAGGCCGCCACTAGGTGGCCGTTCGTGAAAAATGCTCTCGCTTTTACGGTCACCTCATGGTTGTTGGACGGGTCGACCCCTCTTCTATCGCGCTATCATCATTGCGAATTAAGCCCCGTGAACGTCGAACTTGTACTTAGATGGTGTCGCGCAAGTGGAAGGAGCTTTCTCTTGAGGAAAAGTTGGACGCATTAAACGCAGTCGACAGGCAGCCAGCGCGGAAGAGAGTTGACATTGCCAAGGACCTTGGTCTCCCACCCTCGACGCTTAACAGCATCATCTCGAAGCGCGCCGAGACAGAGGGGAAGGCCGCGCTCTTTGGCCCGAAAGCAAAGCAGGCTCGTGGCAGAAACGGCAAGCCACCAATCTGGACTTTAAAAATTTTAGGTCCTAAGCGCACTCTGTGGAAATAAATTGTCTATAGTTGAAACTGCACTTTTTTCATTCATTTTCGGAGCTTTCCTCACTGTTGCGTTTTCCCGGCTCTTACGTTTTTTCCCCCCGGTCCAGTGAAAAACGTATGAACGGGGTTCCACTGTAATTACTGGATTCTTTAGCAAATAGACTGACCGGTTCACTAGCCTGCATGATGATGAAAGCCAAATTCGATAACTGTGCTGTGGCACAGCTGCCGAGCCCACAGATCGTGCGAGGTGATTGCCAGTCCTTTATAGGTGGCTCGCCGATTGAAGTTGTTGCCGATGGTGTTTCCCAGTTGAAGTCGAGGGTCCAGTTTTTCACGTGCGGTAAATGGGCAGAATCTGTGATGGTGCTGATGAAGCGGTGGCTGTCTTCGACAGCGCTCCAAGAAAACTCAGCTGGGGACCGGGAGGTGTCCAGGAGGGTCCGGGAGGCGTCGAAGAACACGGTAAGCAGAAGGCAAGCGGAGGCATGAAGGGCACCTGCATGATGAAGAAAGCCAGATTCGTTAACTGTGCCGTGGCACAGCTGCCGAGCCCACAGATCGTGCACGGTGATTGCCGGTCCTTTATAGGTGGCTCGCCGATTGAAGTTGCTGCCGATGGTGTTTCCAGTCGAAGCCGAGGGTCCAGTTTTTGCTGCGACACCGCGAGAAGCGGTGGGCGCCGTTCGCAGTAGGGTCACCTTGGTAGAAACGTATCTCCTCGTGGCGTTGTCTTTGGCCCTTAGTTGGCACCGGTAAGTGTCAGAGCGAGTAGGCCTAAGGCTCTTCGGAAGCTGCCTGCCGCTTTTGGGATGAAACAGTCGTACCGTGGCACAGGCACGAGACGCCTCGCTCAACTACTGAAAGCTGACTTCTTCAAACGAACTTGGTATTTTTTTTGGCTGCGAAGCAGATTGATAACTTCACGGAACCAGAGAAGCTATGCAGTTCAAGTGAGCTTAACACCACCATGCCGTAAAGCGAACCGCGAATGTGCTTCGACCAAAGGGAGCCAGCTGCGTTCAAATGAACTGAGCTTTTGAGCGGTGCCGAATAGAATTGTTTGGCACTCGCATTGATCCGCACTTTACCAGATGGTCAGTTTGCGCGGTCTCCATTGCGTTTGATTCAAACTTTTGGATATCATAGGAGTGATATACAGAGCTCGAGAAAAGCCGCCCCGGCCTGCTGTCCATTGTATGGATTCCTGCCTGCTGCCTTGCGGCCGTGAGTCATCGTAAGCTGCGGAGTCTCCGGTGAGCAGTTTGTAGCGGCTACGAGATGGGGGGGGGCAGCCCCCCTACCTTCCAACAAAGGCGCGTCAGCGCGAACAACACCCTCCTGGCACGCTAATTTTGGGTGCCTGCCACAGGACAAGGACGGGTGCCTGGTGACCTTGCTGCTCATCGGATGATCGTGCCACCCCACCTGTACGAGCTGTCTTGCAGTCATCACCGCAACGCTCATGGACACTTCGTTGATTGCATCCACGGATGAGTCCTACCGTAGGCCAACATATAATGAGGGAGGGATGTGGAGAACCTGTTCCACCTTCTCCAATTCGACGCGGCCCATCTTCACCATCGTGCTTCAGGACAGCGCCGGCTGGGCGAGGAGGGAAGTCTCCCTCAGGGGGAAGCAAAAGCAGCGACAGGAGCGCCACATCGAAGGCTACGCGAAATTCCGCGGAGCCGGCGAGGGCCTTTCGGGTCCGGCCAGCGTCAAGAGCTGTTGCAGCCACATGCTCTCGTCCCCTTCCGCGGCAGGTGCACGGAGATCCGTCGTGCCTTGCCGCTGGACTTCTGGTTCCAGGCAGCGAACTGAGCGCAGCAAACGTACGCTGTCGGTACCTTCCCCAGCAAATGCTCGGGGATGGCTTTGCCCCAAAAATTCGGCGCGCACGGGAAAACCTGGCCGCCATTATCAGCGCATACAAATGTTTGCCGCAGAGTTGGAAGCCCTTCTTACACAGCCTTCTAATTCCGAGGAATGCCTCGCTGATGTTCTGTAGCTAGCCGCCCGCTCTGTGTATTATTTGGAAGTGTAACAAATAGCATATGAGTATTCATGCTTTGTCGTTCCTCCCTTTTGTTCCCTCGAGCATGACCCCCCCCCCACGGTTAGCGGGCGGAAACGCTGCATCCGCGGAGTGGGAGTTGGGGGGCGGAAGGCTGTCCCCTCCATACTTCCACAACGTAGATATGAATTCTCTGTTGTCATATCTTCAACAAGTTCCAAATGTGCAGCACCATTAGGAACATAACCAGAACGGTTAAGGAATTACAAGACAGGAGTGCTGACTCAGAAAACAGAAGCCGCAGAAATAACCTACTTTTTATTGCATCGACCAAGATTACTCATCTGAAACAAGAAATATTCCTATACGGCTTTGGGAGTATGCGAAGGTTATTAAAGAGGATGAAAAAACTCAAGTCAAATTAAGCATTGATGAAGTGGTTGTTAACGGCAAGACGTTTAGGTGGGACCAAGAAAAGGAAGTCGTTGAAACTGTGAAAAATAAATGACCTAAACATAGAAAAAAAGGGCACGAAAATTTTGATCTGGCTACAGTAACAGTGAATTGCAGAAGCGTCGTTAATAAAGTTGACGACCTTGCTGCTCTTATTGACTCTGTGAAGGTCGATATAGGTAGTCTTTGGGACTGAATAGTGGCTAGACCCTTCCATTAGCGATAGTGAAGTGTTTCCCGGTGACTTCATTGCATATTGGAAAGACAGACCGCGTGTGGGTGGTGGCGTCTTTCTTATAGTTCACCGCTCTTTAAACTCATGTGAACTAGACATAGGTCAAAAGATATAGGTTATGACGCTGTGGAATCAGTATGGTGCAAAATTACCTTGCCAGACAGTTCTTCATTTGAAGCCGGTGCCTTTTATCAGCCACCAAACTCAACCACCGACACAATTCAGATTTTACATGATATTGTTTCCGAGACCTCTTTTCATATTTTTTACTGCTTACTGCCAGGTGACTAACTTGCCTGACCTAAAGTGCTGCGACGGCACTTGTGAATACACAGCTGATGGAAGCTTAAACTTGGAGATGAAAAGTATTACTGATTCTCTTGGACTAACGCAGTATGTCGTTGATCCAAATGGTAAAACAAACATATTAGATTTGACTTTTTGTAACTCGCCAAAATTTGTGATTTCTGTACGTGTCATTCCGGGAATAAGCGACCATCATGCTGTCGTTGCAAGTATTAAAGCAAGTAGCAGGCAAAGGAAAAAAGAAACCAGAAAGGTGTACATATATGAGCGAGGGGATTATGCCAGCATATCAAAGAAACTTTTTGATCATCTGCCAGTTATTTAATGCTTTTCTGATGATTGTGACGTTCAGGAATTGTGGAATAACTTTTAAGAAAAACTCAAGGAGCTTATTAATACCTACATTCCTAGCATCGAGCACAGTAAACTTAAAAAGCATAACCGTGGATGACAATGCGTATCTTAAGAATACTTCGTAAAAGAAGGCATATATTTTTAAAATACCAGAGAAATAAGAGTAATTGTCACATTGATAATGTGCATGCTATAACCTGCGAATACAAGCAAAATACAAAGGAAGCTAAGGGGCACTATTTTGAAAAACTCGGCAGTAAAACAGAAACGAATGCTAAGGCGTTCTGGCAGCATATGAACGGCTGTGGAGCAGAGCCAGCTGGCATCACCGAAATTGTCTCTAATAATGAGCCATTATTAGACGACACTGAAAAGGCTACTTGTATATATAACTACTTTTGTTCAGTATATTTACCAATTACCAAAACAAAGCTATAGTCCATTATCATACGTAGGCACAGTCCCGACTATGAATTCAGTAGAGCTAAATGTGAATGGAATCAGAGCATTACTAATTAAAATTAGTGATGGTAAGGCAGTTGGACCTGAGGGAATTTCCCCTAGAACTCTAAAGAGATGTGCTGAACCGATTTCGCTTTATCTCTATGTAATCTACACCAAGTCTCTCTCTTCTGGTACCCTTCCAGACGATTGGAAATGTGCACATGTTGTTCCCATTTATAAAGGTGGGTCAAAAGAGGTTGTAGTTAACTATAGACAAATTTCGCTTGCATCCATACCGTGTAAAATTTTGGAACGCATTCTATGCAAAGAGATAATGACACACTTATTAACAAACAATTTGCTGGCTTCACAACAACATGGTTTCTGTAAGGGTTTACCTTGCACAACACAACTGATTGAATTTTATCCTGACCTCGCATCTGATATGGACAGCGGCAGACAAATAGATTTGCCCTTTCCGGGACTTTCACAAAGCGTTTGATACCGTTTCCACTCTGCTTTTAAGTAAACTTGTCGCACTAAATATCGACCGTACAGTTCTTGCCTGAATTGAAAACTATCTATCGTCTCGCTTACAGTGCGTGTTATTGAATGGTAAGCAATTATTTTTGTAGACGTTACATCGGCTATGCCACAGGGCTCAGTTCTCGGTCCACTTTTGTTTTTCGTTTACATAAATGACATCTGTTCAGGGATCGGTTCTAATATACGGTTGTTTGCCAATGATTGTGTTTTATAAAGAAGAATTAGAAATGAATGTGATGTTGCCCAGTTACAAAATGATTTATCACGTGTTCTTGAATGGTGCTCGAGATGGAAAATGAAGTTAAACATCAAAAAGTGTGTTCACGTTACCTTCACACATAAAGAAACAAAGTTAACATCTCAGTGCACAATCAACAATACACTCACGCAAAAATCACAGTATAAATATCTGGGTGTGACATTCTCGGCCAATTGTTCATTGAATACTCATATTGACATCGTCGTCGTGAAGGCTGCAAGACCCTAACCTTTTTAAAACGAAATCTGGGTCACGCGCCACCACACCTAAAATCAACTGCTTTTGTCGCATACGTTTGACCCATGCTCCGATACAATCAACAACGATACACTGACGCAAAAATCACAGTATAAATATTTGGGTGTGACATTCTCGGCCGATTGTTCTTGGAATACTCATATCGACATGGTGGTCGTGAAGGCTGCAAGACCCTAACCTTTTTAAAACGAAATCTGGGTCACGCGCCACGTCACCTAAAATCAACTACTTTTGTTGCATACGTTTGACCCATGCTCCAATACAATCAACAACAATACACTGACGCAAAAATCACAGTATAAATATTTGGGTGTGACATTCTCAGCCGACTGTTCTTCGAATACTCATACTGACATGGTGGTCGTGAAGGCTGCAAGACCCTAACCTTTTTAAAATGAAATCTGGGTCACGCGCCACCTCACCTAAAATCAACTACTTTTGTTGCATACGTTTGACCCAAGCTCCAATACAATCAACAACAATACACTGACGCAAAAATCACAGTATAAATATTTGGGTGTGCCATTCTCGGCCGATTGTTCTTGGAATACTCATATTGACATGGTGGTCGTGAAGGCTGCAAGACGCTAACCTTTTTAAAACGAAATCTGGGTCACGCGCCACCTCACCTAAAATCAACTACTTTTGTCGCATACGTTTGACCCATTCACCGATAGAATCTACAACAATACACTGATGTAAACATCACAGTATAAATATTTGGGTGTGACATTCTTGGCCGATTGTTCTTGGAATACTCATATTGACATGGTGGTCGTGAAGGCTGCAAGACCCTAACATTTTTAAAACAAAATCTGGGTCATGCGCCACGTCAACTAAAATCAACTACTTTTGTTGCAAACGTTTGACGCATGCTCCAATACAATCAACAACAATACACTGACGCAAAAATCACAGTGTAAATATTTGGGTGAGTCATCCTCGGCCGATTGTTCTTGGAATACTCATATTGACATCGTGGTCGTGAAGGCTGCAAGACCCTAACCTTTTTAAAACGAAATCTGGGTCACGCGCCACCTCACCTAAAATCAACTACTTTTGTCGCATACGTTTCACCCATTCACCGATAGATTCTACAACAATACACTGACGCAAACATCACAGTATAAATATTTGGGTGTGACATTCTTGGCCGATTGTTCTTGGAATACTCATATTGACATGGTGGTCGTGAAGGCTGCAAGACCCTAACATTTTTAAAACGAAATCTGGGTCATGCGCCACGTCAACTAAAATCAACTACTTTTGTTGCAAACGTTTGACCCATGCTCCAATACAATCAACAACGATACACTGACGCAAAAATCACAGTGTAAATATTTGGGTGAGTCATTCTCGGCCGATTGTTCTTGGAATACTCATATTGACATCGTGGTCGTGAAGGCTGCAAGACCCGAACCTTTTTAAAACGAAATCTGGGTCACGCGCCACCTCACCTAAAATCAACTACTTTTGTCGCATACGTTTGACCCATGCTCCGATACAATCAACAACAATACACTGACGCAAAAATCACAGTATAAATATTTGGGTGTGTCATTCTCGGCCGATTGCTCTTGGAATACTCATATTGACACGGTGGTCGTGAAGGCTGCAAGACGCTAACCTTTTTAAAACGAAATCTAGCTCACGCGCCACCTCACCTAAAATCAACTACTTTTGTCGCATACGTTTGACCCATGCTCCAATACAGTAAAACCTCGATAATTCGGATCTCACGGGAGTAAAAAAATTGTCCGAATTATCCAAATGTCGAATTATCGAATGAACAACAAAAATGGCACATTTACAATTATTTTAATGCATGCCTTCACTTTGAGAAGAAGTCGGTGATGGTCGTTTGTTTTTTCGCGGATAGCTGGGCGGAAAGGACTAGCTTCCGTACGTGCGACAATCCGTCCAGTGCGAGTGTGTTGCATGGAGCACCATAACAAAACTCCTCTAAAACAGCGAGAGCATCCGCGGCTTCTTTTGCAGTACGAAGCACTGGGAGTACATCGTACGGGTCGTCTTCATCAGAAGCCTCACCTGCCACACCGAGAGCATCGCTGATTATCTCGTCATCGCTCAACTGGCCGGCGACGACAACGCCGTCGTCGATGGAAACATAGTCAGCGAGCGGAACTTCGGTGGGGAGCAGGCCAACGAATGCCCCGTCGTCGTCCTTTCTGGCGTTGCAGACTCCAGGCTCTGGGATGTGTGGGTTTGAATGGGGAGGATAAGTACGTTCTCCCCACTCAATCGCGGCTGACACGGTTCAAAGCCGCCCGAACCCCACCCCGTGATCGCGTACGCTACCGAGCGCTCGCCGACCACGGCGGGCCTTGCTATGAGGGAACAAAGGAACGACACATTGGCAGACACAAACAGGCATTTATTGCTACAGAAACAATAACGCCAGCTAGCAACAAGGTACGCTAATGAATCGAGGACGTCCGACTCACCAGCAAGGTTCCGAGCGAATGTTCGCCCGCGTTAGGCAAAGGGATATATCCTCCGAAGGCCGGACGGGACGAGTACGGGAGCCTGTCTCCCCGTCGCTTCCTCGCCCCGCCGGCGAAGAGCGGAGTCGCGAGCGACGCGTCCGCTCAGGCCGACCATCCCTGCCGAAACCCCCCTCTCCCGCGCGCGGGCTTTGGCAGTCTCCGCGCGCGCGCAGCAATGCTGGCGCCCTCTTTTACCAGTTAATGTAACTCACAAGGGATTGCGCTCAGCCTCGAGGTGAGACCGCCGCTGCACGGTGCCTCGCGGGAAAGCAAACTCAGGGGGCTGCAGGGCAGGTCCCCACAGATGTCTCGGGCCACACAAATCCACTGTGCTTAAAACAGTTCGACACCACTTCTGGCAGCGTGTTCGCCCAAACGTGCGCCAAAATATGTATCGCACTCAGAAGCGTGATGTCGTACTGCTGCTTCCGCTCCATGCAGAGAAGCATTCGTTCCAGCACTTGTTTGCGGTACCTTTTCTTAACGTACTGGGTCACTCCCTAGTCCATCGGTTGAAGAGCAGCGGTAGTGTTGGGAGGTAGGAACACTAGCCGGATCGCCTTCAAATTTGCAACGTTGCAGTGTGCGGTGCAATTGTCCACGATCAAAAGCACCTTGCGTTCCTTGGCACTGAAGCGTCGATCTAGCTCCTGCAACCAGGAACGAAATACCTCCGATGTCATCCATGCCTTCCGGTTTGCACGGTACTCGACGGGAAGTCGCTTGATGTAGTTAAAACATCTCGGTTTCAGAGCCTTCCCGATGACGAGAATTGGAAGGCGCTCCGTGCCCGTCATGTTTGCTGCCAACAGCACTGTCACCCGCTCCTTACTCCTTTTACCGTCAGTGCACGGGTCCCCCTTGAAAGCTACTGTTTTATCTGGCAGCGCTTTGAAGAAGAGTGCCGTTTCGTCTGCATTAAAGACGTCATTGGGGTCGTAGGCTGCCACGTGCTCTTTAAGGTGGACGTTTTGCCAATCTTTCACGACTTCTTCATCCACCTCACCCCTCTCCCCGCACACGGTCTTAAAAACAAGTCCATGCCGGTCTTTAAAACGGGCAAACCAACCCTCTGACGTCTTGAATGCATCAATATTCATTCGGAGGGCATAGGTTTCCGCTTGCGCGCAGATGAGTGGTCCACTAAATGGCAGCTTCGAATCACGGGCAGCGGCAATCCACCGCAACAATGCTTCCTCCAGGGCTGGGTGGGCTGCAGTTCGTAGACGCTTCCGACTAGCATGAAATTTCTCGCCCTCAAAGGCTTCCACTATTTGAGCCTCATTCTTGACGTATGTCGATAGCGTGCTTCTTTTCACGTTGAACTGGCGCATAACTTCTCTGGAAGTGCCGTCTTTCAGAGCCTTGAGGATCTTCACTTTTGTTGATAAGTCCTTGGCCGCATACTTCGCGCGCTTTGCCAATACTGCCATCGTAATAAAGAGCACCACGACCACACGCACAGACACAACACACCAAAGAAAACACAAAATGGCCGCTCTGATCGTTCTCGTCCGTCGTCAACTGAGAAGTGACTGCAGCAGCGATGCATTTCCGGAATGGAGAGTGGTGTCAGCCGTTTCCAGTGATGGCAATGATCATTGGACGATGATGATGATGACATGAACGTATAGCAGCGCCACCTTTGTATGCTGGCTTGGCTTGGATTGGAATGGATACCAGCGCCGTTCTTGGCCTGCCTCCAGTCCGAATTAACCGGTGCGCGCGCAATTTTGCGCCGAATTAACGAAAGTTTGCTGCCATAGGGCTATGTACATTTTTGAAGGGAGGGAGTGGGGATGCCGAATTATCCGGGGCCGAATTAACGAGGTTTTACTGTACAATCAACAACAATACACTGGCGCCAAAAATCACAGTATAAATATTTGGGTGTGACATTCTTGGCCGATTGTTCTTGGAATACTAGTATTGACACGGTGGTTGCTGTCGAGGATCGGTAGCGCGTCCCTCGCATGCAGATTCGAACAAGAGAACAAAGAGATCAAACAAAATAAAAGGAAGCCGTATTTATAATTTAAAGGAAAAGAGCCAATAAGAAAGGAAAACGCGAAGAAAAACACACACTCAACACCCGTACAGAATAAAGGAAAGAGTTCACCAGGTACTGAGTGCCCCAGGTGAAGCGGGGATGCCTTCAGACAGAGCGGATGCAGGTGGATGTAGTGTGACGCGTCGCTAGCGCCGAAGAAAGCGGCGGAAGGGAGCCAGGTGGTGGTAGGAGCGGAAAGGACTGCACGAAGTCGCCGGTGGTCTCCCGTCAACAGCCCGATGAACTTGGCAGCAGCAGGTGAAGAGTAGCCAGGACCCGTCGATGGCGTCCCGAAACGCTGGAGGCTTTATGCAGGCTATCCAAGGGTGCCTTTCGGCAGCACTGACCCTCAGTTCCCCGGTTGCCACCTCCACGCTGGCAAGGAATGCAGGAGGCTTTTGTCGGTGATCCAAGGGAGATCCAAGGCAGCATGGACCCAACGTCCGACGGCTGCCACCTCCACGCTTGAATCAACCGACCTCCGCTGCACTGTCTCCCTTCACACCTCTGTTTTCTGACACATCAGCTCTCCGCTCCTCGTGCTCGCCATGCTCTTTGTCGCCGTCGCCTCGCACACACCATTCGCACGCGCACATGCGCAACACTGGGCTGGCATGCGCAGCATTCGACTGTCGACGCACCACTGTCGGTGCACGTACCGCGCTCAAAAATCCCGAGAATTTGTTGCGCACCTCACATATGGCCCCCTTCGGGAAAGAAAAAACTGCCATCGGTGCACACAACACGAATGTTCATGTGGGAAGCAGACAAACGCCGTTGATGCACGAACACTAATGTTCACGTGACAAACGGACAAGTCAGTGCCGCCGAAGTCACCGAAGGCACTTTACACAGTGATGCGTGGGGGCACATAGAAACGCACACCGAGGAAATGTGGGGTCAAACATTACACATCTGGCAAAATGGAAAATAAAAACTGTACAAAACATTAGGCACAAGCTTTAAACCCGTCTGCATAATAAAGGTGAAAATTTACACATTGAACAACACATACCCAGAAAACGAAGAAAAATAAACAACTCCTAGGCTACATTTGCACAGGCAACCAATGCGAATACACCAGATAGCAGCACTGAACATTGGGCATTACCCTTTGGCAATTTACAAACGACTCATGCAAATGGTGCCTATGTTTTCGGAGCCCCTGATGTACTCTACTCTATACTCTTGTAATGTTAAGCTCCAACGCAGTACCCTGCTGTTCAAGTGCTCTGCCTATGTTAAATATTGCAATGGTTGGTGGTCAGTTTGAATGATGAACGTCCCGTACAAGAAGGTGTGGCATTTCTCAACAGCCCAGACTATCGCCTAACACTCACTTCAATCACTGAGTAGCGAGATTCGCGAGGTAACAACTGTCGACTCGCATATGATACCGGGTGGAGGATTCCATCATGCTCCTGCAGGAGAACGGCACCTGCGCTGACCTTGGAAGCATCTGTGTGAAGCACGAACTGCTTACTGAGAATTTGAGCTCTTAATACGGGCCTGGAAGTTAATGCGTTCTTGAGCTCGTCAAAAGCGGCTTGCCGCTGTGGTGTCCAAGAGACAAGGTTGCATTCATTTTTGCGTGTTGACTTCACGAGCGGTTGGACTTTGTCGGCATAGCCTGGGATGAAATCGCGGTAGTATCTGGCAAGCCCTAAAAAAGAACGCACTTGCTTCTTCGTCCTTGGAAGCGGCACGTTGGCAAGCTTTTCCATCACCGTTCCAATGGTCGGATTGTCCCTTCTCCAAGTTGGTGTCCAAGAAAAGAGATGTTAATGGCTCCGATTTCACTCTTCTGCGACTTGATCGTGAGGCCGGCCTCGCGCACCCTGCTAAATAGCCTGTCTAAAGTCGAAAGATGTTCTTCCCAGATAGAGGTCGCTACGGGAACATCGTCGATGTAATGAACGACATTGTCTATGCCTTGTAAAAGAATGCGCATCAGGCGCGTAACGATAGCCGATGCTGTCTTAACGCAAAAGGGCATGTAGACGAACTGATAGTGACCGGACTGGGCAGAGAACGCTGTTTTTGGTCTCGATGCTTCCTCTAAGGGTACCTGCCAGTAGCCTTTAGCCAGGTCAAATTTCGAAACGTACACCTTGGTCCCAAGCTCGGTAAATATTACGTTTGTTCCTGGAAGGGGCTCTGCATCAGAAACAAGAATATCAGTGATGTGTCGAAAGTCGATGCAAGTCCAATAGGTGTTGTCTTTCTTTTTAATCACAACGAGAGGGGAGTTGTATGGAGATTTGGAACGCTCAATGGCCCCTAATTTCATCATCTTGTCCATCTCCTTTTCGACCACGTCCTTCATGGCAAAAAGCAACGGGTATTGCGGAGTATTCACGACTTCATTAGTTGAGAGCCTGAGTTGACACTCCACTAGATTAGTCTTCCCGGGAATCTCGGAAAAGATGTCTGCATACATGTCAAGTAAGCTCCGAATCTCCTGCTGTTTGCCGAGAACGAGTTTAATGGGAATCTGCATGGCTTCAATTCCTTTACCGTGGTTTGTGCTAAGGATAGGCAGTTGTTCTTCTGAGTCGCCTTCTATGTGTGCCACATATGTGTTGTTTTTTAGTGTGCCTGATACACATGCATGTTCTGGTGACCTAGGTTGGCTGTTTCTCAATTAAACTTGAGTTGTTAGTCCAGCGTTGTCCTGTGTTCTTCTTCTCCTGGTGTCGAACTTTTTTTTGTAGGGGATGACTGGTGCGGTGAGATATGCGTGCTGCGGCTATGACATATGATGACAGATTGAGTGAAAACTGAAAGAATTTGTGATAAAGAGTAAGACTCGCAATGCGGCTGTGCAACAAAAAAGGCTGTAGTCCTTATATCACTTTCAACGATGAAATGCTGACGTCATATAAGTATGAGGATTGGAGGAATCTAGTGGCACAATACTGAACTGCTTCTATGCTTCTAATGAGCTGATTAAGCCCGCTTGGTGTGGGCTCCATATGGTAGAGGTAGATTCTAATTTTGGTCCGATAAGTGAATTGTATTCGAGTAAATTTAACATATGGGGGAGCAAGGCGGGGAGGCAAGGGCGCACAGCTGACATGCAGCCAGAGGTAGCGTCCCAGTTTGTCGCTGGAGCATCGTAGTGCTTGAAGGTACAAGGCGCAGGAGGGGACAGGACGAACAAAAAACGGACAAGGCGCTCACTGCAGCTGCAGTTTGTTGCACGAGTTCGCCTGTTATAACAAGGTGCAAGGAAAAAAGCAAACAAACAAAATTCATGCATGACTGTGACGATAGCTGCATCGCTATCAATTCACACACTCAGCCAAATACACAAGTTCTTTTTTTGTCAAAGATACAGAGGGGGTGCTCACACATACCTCACTTGCTTTTTTGATTAGGAAGGCTTGAACTATTTCTCTAGTGTCCTTTTCTTTATGCTTACTAACGACACGTGCATCGGAAAACTTAAGCGTACAATCTTTACAGCCCCCACAGTGCGCAATAAAGTGGCCTTTTATAGTTACCTTTGGTACGTCGTTATGATGCTCAAGCAGACATTTTCGTTAAAACAGCTTCCAGTTTGTCCCATGTAGTCTTTGCCGCAAGACAAAGGTATACTGTACACAAACCCTACCTCTCATGGTACACAGAGTTGACGATGTTCTATGGGGCAGCCTCTTCAGAATTTACCTTTGTGCACAGTCTACCGAGCTTTACAGGTGCAGAGAACAGAACTTGCACGCCAATCCTGCTTGCAATTTTCCTCAGATTGTAGCTGACACCATGTGGGTGCGGAAGGACACAATCTTCTCAAGATAGCGCTTAAACAGTTAACATTTGGATGTTGAAGCCCTCCTGTTGAGCTGGATGTAGTTTGCATAAATGAGCCCAGCATCGGAGAGAGTTCCCGACAACCCAGTGTCCACTGCTGACTAGGGCTGCTACGAATGCTATAGAAAAACCTTTAGGAATGAAAACAGATGCAACTACTAGTAATATTTCCTTCCAAAGCACTCTTCCCATACGCGAGTCTGAATGCTTGAGCATCAGCAGAACTAGGAAGACATTCATTAAAATGAATAAAAAATTTTCTCCTCCTTCACTCTCAAGAGGAGCATTTTCACTGCGGTGGGTTGCCCTTAGCCGGCAATACTCATGTACACGCAATAAGAGTGACTACCATCTGAGCCATGTCCTTGTCCCAGGGCCGGTGGACCGAGTGGCGGCATGCCTTGGCCAGCCCATCCTGGCGCCACAGAACCACCTGGCGGCCGCAGTACAGCAGCCGGCATGGGTTGCTGGCCCAGTGGCACCGGTCGGACAGAGATGCACCAAGTGGCTCTGTAACCTGGCACGGGAGACCCGGCCTGCATTCACAACAGAGAGGGAGCTGACTATCCTGTCATCATCATCATCATCATCAGCCCTACTACACCCACTGCAGGGCAAAGGCCTCTCCCATGTCTCTCCAATTAACCCTATCCTTTGCCAGCTGCATCCACCCTTTGCCTGCAAACTTCTTAATCTCATCCGCCCATCTGACCTTCTGCCGCCCCCTGCTACGCTTACTTTCTCTTGGAACCCACTCCGTTACCCTTAAAGACCAGCGGTTATCTTGCCTTCGCATTACATGCCCTGCCCAAGCCCATTTCTTTCTCTTGATTTCGACTAGGATGTCATTAACCCGTGTTTGTTCCCTCACCCACTCTGCCCGCTTCCGATCTCTTAACGTTACACCTATCATTTTTCTTTCCATGGCTCGCTGCGTTGTCCTTAACTTAAGCTGAACTCTTTTCGTTAGCCTCCACGTTTCTGCCCCGTAGGTGAGTACCGGTAAGATTATGCTGTTGTACACTTTCCTCTTGAGGGAAATTGGTAAACTGCCACTCATGATCTGCGAGAATTTGCCATATGCGCTCCACCCCATTCTTATCCTTCTAGTTATCTCCCTCTCATGATCCGGATCAGCTGTCACTACCTGCCCTAAGTAGACGTATTCCGGCACCATTTCTAGGCTCTCGCTGCCAATTGTGAACTGTTGTTCCCTTGCTAGGCTGTTGAACATTACCTTGGTTTTCTGCATGTTAATTTTTAGACCCATTGATCTGCTCTGCCTGTCTAACTCGTTGATCATGATTTGCAGTTCACCTCCTGAGTGACTCAGCAAGGCAATGTCATCAGCAAATCTCAGATTATTTAGGTATTCTCCATTTATTCTTATTCCCAACTCTTCCCAATTCAGGCCTCGAAATACCTCCTGCAAACATGCGGTGAACAGCATTGGCGAGATCGTGTCTCCTTGCCTGACGCCCTTCCTTATTGGAATTTTATTGCTGACTTTATGGAGGACTATAGTAGCTGTGCAGTTGCTATATATATCTTCCAGTATTTTGACATAAGGCTCTTCTACCCCCTGATTACGCAATGCCTGTATGACTGCTGAGGTTTCCACTGAGTCGAATGCTTTCTCGTAATCAATGAAAGCTATATATAGAGGTTGGTTATATTCTGCGCATTTCTCTATCACCTGATTGATAGTGTGAATATGATCTATTGTAGAATATCCTTTACGAAAGCCTGCCTGATCATTTGGTTGATTAAAGTCTAACGTTGCCCTGACTCTATTAGCGATTACCTTAGTAAATACTTTGTAGGCAACGGATAGTAAGCTGATCGGCCTGTAATTTTTCAAGTCCTTGGCGTCTCCCTTCTTATGAATTAAGATAATGTTTGCATTCTTCCAAGCTTCTGGTACAGTCGAGGTCATAAGGCATTGCGTATACAGGGTGGCTAGTTTCTCTAGCACGATGTCCCCTCCATCCTTCAACAGATCTGCTGTTACCTGATCCTTCCCAGCTGCTTTTCCTCTTTTCATTGCTTCTAAGGCTTTCTTTACTTCATCTTTCGTTACTGGCGGGATGACGCATTGCTGTGCACTGCTGTCTTTCTCATTAGTGCTCTGATTACATTGGCTACTGTACAGGTCTGTGTAGAACTCTTCGGCTACGTTAACTATCTTATCCATATTGCTAATGACATTGCCCTGCTTGTCTCTTAATGCATACATCTGGTTTTTACCTATGCCTAGTTTCCTCTTCACTGTTTTTAGGCTACCTCCGTTCTTTATAGCATGCTCGATTCTCTCCATATTAAACTTCCTTATGTCGGCTACCTTGCGCTTATTTATTAACTTTGATAGCTCCGTTAGTTCTATTCTATCGGTAGTGTTAGATGCCTTCATGTTTTGGCGCTTCTTAATCAGATCTTTCGTCACCTGAGATAGCTTCCCGGTATCTTTTCGAACTGTCCTACCGCCTACTTCTACTGCGCACTCCGTAATTATTGATGTCAGGTTATCGTGCATTGAATGAACATCAAGATCATCTTCCTCAGTTAAAGCCGAGTATCTGTTTTGCAGCGCTATCCTAAACTCCTGTGCTTTCCCTCTTACGGCTAACTCGTTAATGGTCTTCTTCTTCGCTAGCTTCTTCCGTTCCCTCTTCAAGTCTAAGCTAATTCTAGACCTTACCATTCTATGGTCGCTGCAACGCACCCTTCCGAGGACGGCCACATCCTTAATGATGCCAGGTTTAGCGCATAGTATGAAGTCGATTTCATTTTTAATCTCACCATTGGGGCTCTTCCAGGTCCACTTCCTGTTTTCTCGTTTGCGGAAGAAGGTATTCATGATCCGTAAATTATTTCTATCCGCGAATTCGACTAATAACTCTCCCCTGCTATTTCTAGAGCCTATCCCATAGTCACCTACCGCGTGGTCGTCAGCCTGCTTCTTGCCCACCTTCGCATTGAAGTCACCCATCAGTACAGTGTACTGCGATTTTACTTTATTCATTGCTGATTCTACGTCCTCATAGAAGCTTTCAACGGCCTGGTCATCATGGCTGGATGTGGGTGCGTAGGCCTGCACCACTTTCAGCTTGTACCTCCTATTCAGCCTAATTACTATAGCTGCTACCCTCTCGTTAATACTGTAGAACTCCTCTACGTTGCCAGCTATATCCTTATTAATGAGGAAACCCACACCTAGTTCTCGTCTATCCTCTAACCCGCGATAGCACAGTATGTGTCCGTCCTTTAGTACTGTATACGCCTCACCTGTCCTCCTAACTTCGCTAAGCCCTATCACATCCCATTTAATTCCCGCTAGTTCCTCGAACAGCACTGCTAGGCTAGCCTCACTAGCTAAAGTTCTAGCGTTAAACGTTGCCAGGTTCAGATTCCAATGGCGGCCTGTCCGGAGCCAGAGATTCTTAGCACCCTCCGCTGCGTCACAGGTCTGACCGCCGCCGTGGTCAGTTGCTCTGCAGCCGCTGGGGACTGAGGGCCGAGGGTTAATTGGTTTGATCATAGAAGGTTGTGGCCAAGTACTACACCAGGGTGGCCAAATCCTGTTCTGGTGAGAGAGTGCGTTGTCGGTTCTGGTCACCGAGATAAGGCCGCACTCCAGGCCTGGTTATGCAATTCCATCGACACGCGTTTTTTTTTTTTTTAAACCCGGTGGAGAATTGCGTGGCACCAGGATTTGAACCCCGGTCCTCTTGCACGCGAGGCGGATGTTCTACCTCTACGCCATCGCTTTGTAGACCTATCCTGTCAAACAGAGCTCAAAGGCCACATTGCCATGCAGGTGCAAACAAAGAAACAAACTGCATGCTGCGTCAGTCGAAACATAGCTGAAAAAAGGGAGTGCAAATTATGAGGACAGGCGGTAACTCCCAACAATTCAAGAAACGTTTTCTTCATCCACCCTTTCACACTTCCTTTAGCTATTCATTTCAACCAACTTGGCCAATTTTCCGCTCTACTTAGTAACATCATGGTCGTGAGAGAATCTCCTTAACGTGCACTGACATCGCACAGCACATTTCCACTGAAATAACACAAACATTATCATCATCATCAGCCTGACTACACCCACTGCAGGGCAAAGGCCTCTCCCATGTCTCTCCAATTAACCCTGTCCTTTGCCAGCCGTGCCCACCCTATGCCTGCAAACTTCCTAATCTCATCCGCCCACCTAACGTTTCTTCAGTAGGCAGCAATGGGGCACATCACCGTGTGGCAGCAGCAGTCTCGCAAAAGTGAAGAGTCCTCGGGTACCAATTTGTGGCTATGTTGTCTGCGACTGGAACTATTAATTCATGGAAACACAAAAAACAAAATAAATGCGAAAACCAAGTTTTCTAGAATGCTCTTTAGTGCAACTTTAAGGTGCACTTGTGACAATTCAAACAAAAATCTTTGGTTCCTTGAAGTTTTAATTAATGAGCGTATTTTCCTTAAGAAAGCTTCAAAGATCGGCTTGCTCCAGAGATCCCCGTAGCCCCTGTGAACAGTATATGTGAAAAAAAGGCATTCATCAGCACGAGACCAGTTAATACTGGCCCTTTTCCAGTGCTGATTACAATGCCAGACATCTGCGGCAGCTTAAAGGAATCTCATAAATGACATCTGTTGTGTGCGTGCGACTCCTAGGTCACCTGGTGAACGCCATCCATTGGCCTCGCCTCTCTTGAAAGATCATCATCAGCCTGACTACACCCACTGCATGGCAAAGGCCTTTCCGTAGCTCACTGCGCTGTCCTTAAGCTGAATCCCTTTCGTAAGCCTCCATGTTTCTGCCCCGTAGGCGAGTACCGGTAAGATACAGCTGTTGAAGACTTTTCTCTTGAGGGATATTGGTAAACTGCCATTCATGATCTGAGAGAACCTGCATTATGCGCTCCACCCCATTCTTATCCTTCCAGTTATTTCCCTCTCATGATCTGGATCATTTGTCACTACCTGCCCTAAGTAGACGTATTCCACTTCCAGCACCTCGCTTCCAATTGTGAACTGCTGTTCCCTTGCTAGACTGTTGAACATTACTTTGGTTTTCTGCATGTTAATTTATAGCCCTACCGTCTGCTCTGCATGTCTAAATCATTGACCATACTTTGCAATTCATCTCCTCAGTGACTCAGCAAGGCAATGCCATCAGCAAATTGCAGATTATTTAGGCATTCTCCATAAACTCTTATCACTGAATGTTCCAATTCAGGCCTCGGAATACCTTCTGTAAACAGGCGGTGAATAGCATTGGCGAGATCGTATCTCCTTGCCTGATGCCCTTCCTTATTGGAATTTTATTGCCGACTTTATGGAGGACTGTGGTAGCTAAATATACTTTCCAGTATTTTGACATAAAGCTCTTCTACACCCTCATTACCCAATGCCTGTATGACTGCTGAGGTTTCCACCAAGTCAAATGATTGGTTTATTGGTTTATTGGGGTTTAACGTCCCAAAGCGACTCAGGCTATGAGGGATGCCGTAGTGAAGGGCTCCGGAAATTTCGACCACCAGGGGTTCTTTAATGTGCACTGACATCGCACACTACACGGGCCTCAAGAATTTCGGCTCCATAGAAATTCTGCCGCCGCAGCCGGGTTCGAACCCGCGTCTTTCGGGTCAGCAGTCGAGCGCCATAACCACTGAGCCACCGCGGCGGGTCCACTAAGTCAAATGCTTTCTTGTAATGAGTGAATGCTATAAATGGGGTTGGTTATATTCTGTGCATTTCTCTATCACCCGATTGATAGTGTGAATATGATCCATTGTGGAATATCCTTTACGAAAGTCTGCCTGTTCATTTGGTTAATTAAAGTATAAGGTTGCCCTGACTCTATTAGTGATTACCTTCGTAAATACCTTGTACGCAACGGACAGTGAGCTGATCTGTCTGTAATTTTTCAAGTCCTTGGCGTCTCCTTTCTTATGAATTAAGATAATGTTAGCGTTCTTACAAGCTTCTGGTACAGTCCAGGTCATAAGGCATTGCGTATGCAGGGTGGCTAGTTTTTCTAGCACAATCTCCCTTCCTTCCTTCAACAGATCTGCTGTTATCTGATCTTCACCAGATGCTTTCCCCCGTTGCATTGCTCCTAAGGCTTTGTTTACTTCCTCTTTTGTTACTGGATGGATGACGCATTGTTGTGCGCTACTGTCTCCCTCATTATTGTTCTGATTACACTGGCTGCTGTACAGATTTGTGTAGGACTCTTCGGCTACTTTAACGATCTTATCCATATTGATCATGATATTGCCCTGCTTGTCTCTTAACGCATGCATCTGATTTTTACCTATGCCTAGTTTCCTCTTCACCACTTTTAGGCTACCTCCATTCTTTAGAGCATGCTCGATTCTCTCCATATTAAACTTTCTTATGTCGGCTAACCTGCGCTTACTTATTAACTTCGATAGCTCTGCTAGTTCTATTCTGTCTTTAGGGTTAGACGCCTTCATGCTCTGGCATTTCTTAATCAGAGCTTTCGTCTCCTGAGATAGCTTACCAGTATCCTGTCGAATGATAGCTGTCAGATTATCGTTCATTGTATGAACATTAAAATCGTCTTCCTGAGTTAAAGCTGAATAGTTTATCTGCAGCGATATCCTGAATTCCTCTGTTTTCTCTCTCACCGCTAACTCATTAATGGACTTCCTCTTCACAAGTTCTTGAAATATAAAAAATAAAAACTGGGTGCAGAATACTGCCGCGAATCTGTGTACTGTTTGTTTGTTCATTCTTCAAAGCTGCAGACAAGTGGCTTTATCGCTTTGTTTGTGATGCAAGACGCGACCAGATTTGTCTCGATTGATCGCATCCAGGCGCAGCTGTTTCTACATTGTTCGAGAATGTTGTGGTAGCTTTGCACGCTGTATCTCGAAAGTTTACTACCAGCTTTAAATTGAGCATGGCCGAGAGCGGCGGGCATTCTGTTTGACGACCGCCGAGTTACGCCGCCGCCGAGTTATTCAATTTTCAAATCTTTGCGGGCGCAAGTCAGCCTGAATAGTTTCGTTTGGAAACCCTTTTCGCTCTCTTCCTGCATGCCGGACTGCCGTCACTACCACGCGAAAATATTTATCAATAATATAAAAAATCAACTTTGTTCTTTCCCATCACAGGCATAATTTTATAGCATCATGACATGTGGGTATGCCACGGTCGGTTGTGCTTGCTTTGTTTTTTTTGGGGGGGGGATCTGCTGCCGTCCTTCAATCTCTTTAGTGGGGACTTGCCGTTGCTGCCAGCGTAACTGACCATAGCATTAAATAAGAAAGGGGGGGAGTCACATAGTAGTAAGAGAGAGAGAGAATCAACTTTATTGAGAACCTGCAGTCGGTATAGCTACCCTAACATGGGTGCCGAGTTACCGCGACGCAGCCTGGACGTCGTCATGTCAGCGCCTTTAAGACTGCATCCGGATACTATCTGCGGGTAGCGCCCTCGCCCGCTGAGTTCCCCAGTTGCTGTCTATCGAGGGACGCCACGACCTGCTGGACGGCCTGAAGTTGGGTGTCGTAGTCTCCACTCCGTGCTGCAGCTTCAAACTGCGGCGGGATCATTGTCATCGCACTGGCCTCACACGGATAAAGTTGACAGTTCCACAGGATGCGGGCCGCAGTGGCCCACATAGTCGTAACAGTAACCTTTTTTGAAGACCAATACCCGGTTTACATTTTTTTCGATAACAAATGCATCCGGTGAGAACATGACAGTTTGACTCAATGCTGCTGCCAAGAAGCACTGCCAGATTGGAATGTCGGCGGTTGATCACTGGCACTGCTGGCAAAATGCAACACAAAACAATGTGAGTGGGACAGACTTTTTTTGGGAAAGCCTTACTGGATGCGTTCATATCTTTCAAATCTTCAGCACAGCGCTGCTCCTCTGGTGCTCCCCAGTGTCCTCGGGGGATAGCATCCTTGGTCCTGTCCTCTCCTTTGTCTGCATTCTATTCAAGCCTATCATAGGCGTCATGACCAACATTCTTGCAAAAAAAAAAAATTAACGCAGGTGCAGATTGGTGAACTTATTTGAAGTCAACCTTTTTCTTTGGCCAGCGCAGAGTGCGAGTTAAGTGTTAACGTATAGGCAACAATGGTATATATTGCGCATTATGATTTGTGCAATTTTTTTAGAATGTGCTTGCAAAATCCCAGCGTAATTTGCGCACCTCTTTTTTGAAGATTTAAGGGGTAACACTGGTCTTGAAATGATAAAAAATGCGAAAATTTCGATTTTGAAAAAATGCCATAATTGGGATTTACATACGTTAAAGTTCCTGCCTAAAAAATCTGAACATCTAAATTCAACCTCCAACTACTAAAATATCTATATTGCACGCCATGACATGTTCATGATACATGTTCATGATTGTTCACAACAAATTAGGAATTAACAGCAGCAAGTACATTGAGCTCGTCCCGGGTCGTTCGACACGATCCTACCATTCTTTAAAAGTGAAGGAATACTCATGCCGCACTGAAACATACAAGAATTCTTTCTTCCCCCGTACTGTGCGGGAATGGAATGTCCTCAAAGCGAATATTGTAGAGGCTTCTACTGTGGAGTCATTTACGGAGTCGCTTAGGAATTCGTAACAATTTTGCAGCATTCAACATTTTCCTTTTTTTTTTTTTCCCCAGTGCTCATTTTGACGCCAGGCGTCGTCTAATATTGTATAATGTTGTTTCTTTTCGTCGTTCATTTTTTCGTTATTGTGTGCTGAGTTGCGTGTACCTCAGGGAGGATTTCTTTTTGTCAAAGTGTATTTTACACCCACTCCTGCTTAAGGCTTTGCAATAAAGCCAGCAGTCTTCTGTAAATAAAATAAAATATGAAGCCTGGAAATGGCCACTTTGGAGCGAAATGTGGCAGGATGCAGGACTTCACACCCGTCACTTCCCACAACCGTCCCCACTATGGCCGCCATCTTGGTTTTGTTTGAAAGCTGTGAAATATTTTTGGAGCATCCATAATCCGCTGTTTTTCAAACGCGATTTTTTAAGCTTCGTGTTTTTTGCCAACATGACTAGCCTTGTGGATGTTTTTATTACGTTTTTATGATGCAATTTCAAATAACCTTACACTGTTGAATTCAGAAAGAACCAAACTATGGAGCTATGCTATTTTGGTTTGGCTGAGTCAAACATTTCAAATTTTGTGAACCATAATGTCACCTAACTTTAGTTCATAATTATGGTGCTTGGCCAAAATGTAACATTTCTATACGACGATGTAGTTCAACAACAATATAATTGGCACAGCTCCAGATGGTACTTAAATAGAAACTAAAAAATGTAGAAAGTGTCTAAATGACTCATAAGAAATTAACTATTTAGGCTTCAGTTATTTTCCTCTAATATGGGAACTAATTGTAATATACTGAAACTAATTATATTGTTGCATTGCCTGAAAGCTAGTCAGATCCAAGGGCGACCCGGCCACAGATCACAGGGAGCACCGGGCAAAGCGCACACCACCCAGGCACTTCAATGACATCTTCCCAGGGATTATTGGTTCCACAGATCCCCAGCCGGAAAAACACTCGTCAAACGCAGCTGGGCATGGCGAGATGTAGGGTTTCAGGCGAGAGACGTCGATAACATCACGTGGAGGTTGGCGAGAGGTGGCATTCGGGAAGGGCAGAACAATCTCGTATGTGGCAGCAGTGACCTGGCTTAGGGCACAGCACGGGCCAACATGATGGGAAAGCAGAGAGGCCGACACATTGAGATGGAGACCAAAGGAAGATGAGAGATCATACTCTTGAAGGCACAATGCACAGCGACAAAGCTGCCCTGTATGGTCTCTCAGAGAAGAGAGCTGACACAGCTCATGGTGGTTGGTTGTAGCCATAAAAGGCTGGCCGTATAAACAGGGACGGAACTGCCCAGATAAGGGCTAAGCACTTCTGTAATGGAGTAATTGCGCTCTTGGGCAGAGAGGAGGCAGCTGGCATAGGCACTGACTGCCGCTGAAAGAGCACAGCGCCAATCCTGTAGCCACTGGCGTCAGAATAGACTTGGGTGGGGGCTGCCACATCGAAATGTGCCAACAATGGCGTGGTGGTCAGCTTGAAGATCAATGTGGAAAAGGCATGTTATTGGTTAGATCCCCTGAAGAAGGTGGCGTCTTTCTTCAAAAGGTCGGTGAGGGGGCGGGGCAAGTTCGGAGAAGCCTTAATGAACCGATGGAAGTAGGAGAGAAGCCTCAAGAAGCTCTGGATGTCGTTGCAAGGGGATCGTGGAAGGGGAAAGTCTTTCAAGGCCCGCATCTTATCGGGATAAGGGCGAAGCCCCGTGAAGTCAATGACATGGCCCAAAATGGTGATCGGAAGTCGCGGAAAATGACACTTGGAAGTTAAGCTGCAGGCCGGCACGAAGAAAGAGTGAAAGGATCTAAGAAAGGTCAGCGAGGTGGGACAAAAATGTGGGCAAAAATACAACGACGTCGTCGAGATAAGACAGGCACGTGGTCCACTTTAAAACCTTGCAAAAGGACATCCATCACGCGTTCAAACGTAGCTGGCGTGTTGCATAAGCAAAAAGGCATCACTTTGAACTGATAAAGCCAAACAGGTGTCACAAAGGCAGTCTTCTCACGGTCCTGCTCATCTACGGCAATTTGCCAGTAGCCGGATTGCAGATCTATTGAGAAGACAGTGCAGACAGTCGTCAATATGCGGCAGGGGGTCGTTTTTAGTGATATTATTACGGTGACGATAGTCAATGCAAAAGAACTCAAGCCGTCCATTTTCTTCAGAGGAGGGCTTGATTATGTTCTGAGAGAGCATTTCTGTCACCTCAGCACTGATGACGTTGCGCTCGGTGTGGGAGGACACCATCTTCCAAGGGATTAAACACTGTAACATAACTGAACACATACCACCAGCAGTTTAATCCCAGTGCTGACATGCACCCATGCTTAGCCAGACATACTAAGCACATTCATGACGACAGCTACACTTAGGGTGTAGGAACAGCGCTAAGAACAGGACAGAAGTCAAACATGGAAGCACAGGGACGGGCACCGACTATCAACTGAATCTTTATTTCAAAGCACAAACATATATAAGGTGGCAGCAAGGGGGTACAATCAGGTATGCGCGGTCACATGGAAACAGTGAATAGTCACGTCAAATAATGAATTTTGACATCTGAGGCTGAGAAGCACGGAAGGGAAGAGGCGATATAACAGAAAAAACCGATAAAAAACTGCACGGTGTAGAGGGCCGTCACGCGAACTAAGAAAAACTAGATGAAGGATTAAACAGGATGCGAAAGCATGGCGAAAAAATGGGTTTATAAAAGTTTAAAACTCGTGGAAACGATAGTGAAAGAATAAAACCATTAAAAACAATAAAAATTGCTGTGTGCGGCTAAAAACATGTAAAGAGGGCGTTCAACATTTCTCAAGTTTAACAGGGGCCAAAAATTAAAAAGACTAAAAAGTTTTTGAAGACAGTCAATGAAAAAACGCCAAAAACCAAAGCACCATGAACCCCAAAGAACGAGAGGGGAAAAAATGACTGCTAGAACATAAATACCCTGAGTTAAGTCACCTCTCAAAGGGTATGCCCAGCTGCCTTTAAGAACATCAATTCTTTCTCAGAAAGGCAGATGGACGGAGTGCTCACACAGCAGTCCTTGGCACGCCGGATTTCGATGGCTTCGATTATTTCTCTAGATAAGCGATCCCATCCTTTGCCAATGATCGCGCACCCGTCGTAAACAGGGGTGCAGGTGTCGTAATTACACTTTTTGCAATGTTTTGCAAGGTTCCCGGTGATAGCTACCCTGCTCATATTATTGTGGTGTTCTTGTAGCCTGGTGTCTATACATCTCCCCGTTTGACCTATGTATTTCTTTCCGCAGGACAGGGGAACTGAATATACAACACCTGTGGCGCATGAAACGTGGGGATTGCCATGCGTCTGCCCACAGCCACGAGGAACTCTACTACTGTTAACTCTCTTGCAGAGTGAGGAGAGCTTATGGGGTGCCGAAAACACCACGTCCGCGCCTGCTCGTTTGCCAACTTTTTTCAGGTTATGGCTGACGTTGTGCAGATAGGGTATAACGACAACTTTTTTGCGGTCGTTTCCATTGGGTGCCGGTGGGCGTTGTTCCCGTCGTTTCTTATTGAGGCATTCTGCTACTGCTATAATGAGCTGCAAGGGGTAGCACGCATCATGGAGGTGCCCTATCTGTTTATGAAGACTTTCTTGAAGCAGATGGCCACAGGATTTCTGAGGGGCGTTGCTGAGGCACAGGCTGATGATGCCTCGCTTTACTAACTTGGTATGGGCAGACGCAAATGGAAAAAAAAGCCACTTCTTCCATTTGCGTCTGCCCATACCAAGTTAGTAAAGCGAGGCATCATCAGCCTGTGCCTCAGCAACGCCCTTCAGAAATCCTGTGGCCATCTGCTTCAAGAAAGTCTTCATAAACAGATAGGGCGCCTCCATGATGCGTGCTACCCCTTGCAGCTCATTACAGCAGTAGCAGAATGCCTCAATAAGAAACGACGGGAACAACGGCCACCGGCACCCAATGGAAACGACCGCAAAAAAGTTGTCGTTATACCCTATCTGCACAACGTCAGCCATAACCTGAAAAAAGTTGGCAAACGAGCAGGCGCGGACGTGGTGTTTTCGGCACCCCATAAGCTCTCCTCACTCTGCAAGAGAGTTAACAGTAGTAGAGTGCCTCGTGGCTGTGGGCAGACGCATGGCAATCCCCACGTTTCATGCGCCACAGGTGTTGTATATTCAGTTCCCCTGTCCTGTGGAAAGAAATACATAGGTCAAACGGGGAGATGTATAGACACCAGGCTACAAGAACACCACAATAATATGAGCAGGGTAGCTATCACCGGGAACCTTGCAAAACATTGCAAAAAGTGTAATTACGACACCTGCACCCCTGTTTACGACGGTGTGCGCGATCATTGGCAAAGGATGGGATCGCTTATCTAGAGAAATAATCGAAGCCATCGAAATCCGGCGTGCCAAGGACTGCTGTGTGAGCACTCCGTCCATCTGCCTTTCTGAGAAAGAATTGATGTTCTTAAAGGCAGCTGGGCATACCCTTTGAGAGGTGACTTAACTCAGGGTATTTATGTTCTAGCAGTCATTTTTTCCCCTCTCGTTCTTTGGGGTTCGTGGTGCTTTGGTTTTTGGCGTTTTTTCGTTGACTGTCTTCAAAAACTTTTTAGTCTTTTTAATTTTTGGCCCCTGTTAAACTTGAGAAATGTTGAACGCCCTCTTTACATGTTTTTAGCCGCACACAGCAATTTTTATTGTTTTTAATGGTTTTATTCTTTCACTATCGTTTCCACGAGTTTTAAACTTTTATAAACCCATTTTTTCGCCATGCTTTCGCATCCTGCTTAATCCTTCATCTAGTTTTTCTTAGTTCGCGTGACGGCCCTCTACACCGTGCAGTTTTTTATCGGTTTTTTTCTGTTATATCGCCTCTTCCCTTCCGTCCTTCTCAGCCTCAGATGTCAAAATTCATTATTTGACGTGACTATTCACTGTTTCCATGTGACCGCGCATACCTGATTGTACCCCCTTGCTGCCACCTTATATATGTTTGTGCTTTGAAATAAAGATTCAGTTGATAGTCAGCGCCTGTCCCTGTGCTTCCATGTTTGACTTCTGTCCTGTTCTTAGCGCTGTTCCTACACCATGCAATACCAACTAGCCCGTCAACTCGCTCTCGTAAGCTACACTTAGCTTGCATGAATCTCTTTATAATATTCACACTCACTGGGACAGCTTACCAGCCCAAGCCGCATGCGACGTTGCTGAATTTCAAGTCTAACCACGGAGTTAACATTCCCTTGTTCCCTAACATATTTTTGTATCCTGGCACATACTGTAAAAATTTGTCAAATCCTTATTACCTGCCAATCCATTTTTCATGCCTTTGGTCATTCTCATACTCGGCTGCCTGACGAAAATGACTTTATGGCACTTGGCTGCATGCATGTCGAGTTTTTTGGTTTCGACCGATCTTTGTCACCCGTGACTGCTTTCATCTTCGTCATGTGCATGTTAAGATTCCTCGTGACGAGTGCTTTTAGTCATTTGACTGATATGTTTTTTTCTAAGCTGTTCTTGTTACCTTGCCCACTCTGCTTGCTGCAGTATTGTGTAAATAAATAAAATAAAAATAATGGGCTCGCTGCGGCGCTTTTCCCAAACCACAGTGTCGACAACATGTGGTCTGTTCAGACCTTGTGTCACAAAGTGAAGTTGCGAAAGCGAAACCATGCTGTTAGACGTCCCACTTGTTGTCCTCTGTGGCCTATCATACACAGTTTCTAGACTCTAATTGAGAGCGATGAAAGCGGCCACAGCAAGAAAACTGCAGCAGTGCATGCGAGCTGCAACCATTGCAGCAAGTGTGGACCCACCTGGGCAGCACGTTGGAGATTCCTGGATCCTTGGGTCCGGGGACGAAAATGAACTGCGAGTGCTTCACCAGAAGTGGGAAGTCGGCCAGCATGTCCGCCAGTGCCCGGAAGCCCTCTGCCACGAGAAAACAGGTGTGGCCCAGTAAATGGGAAGGCCACGCTCAGACCGGCCTGGTCAGGATTCGGCCACCTTGGTGCAGTACTTCGCCCCAACCTCCTATATGAATCAGCTCCCAGCAGCTGCAGAGCAAATCACCAGGGCAGCCGTTGGGCCTGATACGCAGCGGAGAGTGCTAGGAATCTCTGGCTCCGGACAGACCGCCATTGAAAACTGATTCATTGTGAAAAACAGCACGGGAAGACGGGACACATGAAAACAAAGACGGAATACAAGCGCTGACTCGCAACTGATTTTTATTCCAAGAAACGGTTCTTATAAACCTTCCCTTCCAGAAAAGACAACTCCAAATGTAAAAAGAAGGTGAAAAACATGACGGTGAAAAACGCACAACTCATCGCTGTGGTGCAAGTTGGACGTCTTTTCTGAATAAATAGGTGATTTCTTTATCACTGAGTGTAATTGATGGATCACTAATGCAACTGTCTGTGTTACTGTGCATATGGAAGGCATCTAAAATTTCACGTGCTAGCTGGTCTTGATGTTGGCAGAGGGTGCATGTGCTTTTCCTCCACTGACAGGCAAGCTAGCAGGAAGAATTATTTGGTCACATGACCATTGCCGGTCTTGTGCTTCCGACGGCTGCTGGCGCCTGGCTCTGCAAAACGCTGCCCGATCTCTGGCTGAGGATAACGAACTCTCGGATGGCACAAAAACTTGATGTGAATGCGCACATTATGAGTTGACACCGGAAGATCAGCCGCCTCAATTACTGCTCTCCTTCGGACTGCCTGAATCAGCCAGAATGTGTCAACCACGGTCTTCCGTCTGACTGTACTCATTTTTCTATCAATTCATCTTCCAACTCTCTGTGGATTGCACAATGTGTTGTCAAACTGCATACATTAAAACTAGAGCAATGCCTGAAAGCTTGCTTTCCAGGGCTTAGTGTCTCTGCAGAGAGGAGGAACGTGTGCAGAGCTATTAAGAACTGTGCATGCGAATTAAAAGCGAACATGCATGCGTGTGCAATCGCGTGATGATGGCCCAGGTATTACTGTGTCTTCCATGCACGTTCTGCCTTCCAGGGGAGGCTATACACTTCACTGCTTCAGGAACTGCGCCTGAGCACAGCACCTGCAGATGCAGCCAGCCAGAACAAGCTGGAATATATAAAAACCTATCGTAATAAATTTCACCACTGTCCCATGCATCAGGCGAGGCAATTGTCCAAAAAAGGAGCTGTTTGTCCAAATTGAGCAAGGTTACAGGTGTGCGCACTTAAACCTTCTTTCTTCGCATAACAAATATGAACGTACGTGTGTTCGCACTAATAGCCACAATATACCTATTATTGCACAGAGAATATAACGTGGCGACCTTACATTACTGCTGAGAAGATATCGCCAGCTTGTTCTCACAATCCCACAGCTACTCCCAGCGCTGAAATAAACCCGTGCAGGGGTTCGTGATAATTTCGTTAATGGAACTACTCATTAACACTCTGCCCTCTCTGAAAGCAGCATGAACTCTCAAGACAGCTCCTAGAAAATCGTCTATTTTTCCACTAATAGACCACAGAGGCATCAGCTCTCCCCATTGCTTCAGCAATATGCATGACATCCGTACTATAGCAAGGCGGCACCGAAGGCCATCCTAGTGGCGCCACCTGTCATGGATAGAGCCAACTGTTCCCTGTAAACGGTCTATACTCCGTTTCATACATAGCAGGCAATACTGCAGAGGCTGCATAAATAGTGCTTCCGCGAAACGATACTACTCCGCCACATATCATGAGTTCGTCTCGAAGCCTCAGCCAGTGTTTGGACGAAGACAAAGAGTGGTATAAAATGCAGTGGTAGCATTGAAAATTATGGTTGAAGCTGTGAGGCGCTCAATGTTTGGAGCCTCCGGCTATAGTTTTCACTGAGCGTGAACTACTTTTTAGGCTTTCTTGGTATGGCGTTGCGCACACGACGAGACGAACACAGGAAAGAGTAGGACGACAGAAAGAGCGCAAGCTATCAACTGACTTTATTGCTATCACAGCAACATATATATGCAGAAATAACACGTGCAAAACAAAGAGGAGAGGGAACAAAGATGAAGGTTGTGACAAGTCAAGTCTGCATGTGTCGACAAAAGCAGCGGAGAAAATTTTTCTCTTTATCATATAAGGTGACTGAGGTATCACTTACACAACTATCACCTTTTTCTCTGATGTAAAATGCCTCCAAAAGTTTGCGGGCTATTTTGTTTTTGCTTTTGCCCAGAATCTTGATATCTTTTAGAATCGGCTCACAACCAAGGCATGAAATGCAATGAGCGGGCAAGTTCGCCCCTTCTCTTTTTTGTATAGAAAGGGCATGCTTCCCTGCACGTTCATTGACGCAGCGTCCAGTTTGGCCGACATACACGCGTCCACATTTGAGCGGATTTGGTAGACCACGCCAGTGGCACATTTGCCGAACTGTACAGCATGTTTGATTGCGAACGCGCTTCGTGGGGTTCCATCCTTGGTGATCCTGGAGCACAACTCAGCGAGCTTTTTTGGGGCCGAAAATACCACCGGAACGCCATGCCTGTTGGCCACTTTTTTTATATTGTGGGAGACTTTGTGCACATATGGCACCACCGTCGGCTATGCACTCAGCATGCGCTCATGGACACAGCTGCGCTTGCCTTTCTTTGTCTTCTGCAAAAGGTTCTCGACTACCGCAGTGAGGAGCGAGCAGGGGAACCCGCCTGAAAGCAGCCTGGTGATATGATTGTGAATGCTGGAACGCATTTCATGCTGGCATGATTTGTTTAAGGCCGATTCTAAGCTTGAGATTGCAATTGCTCTTTTCACAATCTTTGAGTGAGCAGAATGAAATGGAAGAAGTGCTTTCTGTGCTCTAGGAGCATATCACCAACAGACATGATTCAAGCCAAACTGCAAGTTAATATCTAAATACTGCAAAGAACCGTTAGTTGGGAGTTCGTGAGTCAACACCAAACCTTGGCCATATTGTCTAAAAAGCTAGTAAGCTCTAGAGTCAGGGTACAGTCAATAGCAGCTAAAAGTATTTCGCAGAGGATCGGGGCAACACAGGAGCCAATGCAGATGCCTTGTCTTTGAACGTAAAAACTGTCTTTAAAAGAGATAAAGGTGGCTTGCAAATAAAATTCCAGCATGGACATGAAGCTGTCTCTTGAAACACCAGCCGAGCTTTGAAACACTATTTCACCGGAGCTCTCAATGCATTCTTTTACGGCCGCAAACAATTCATTATGAGGCACAGAATAAAACAGATCTTCCACATCAATAGAGAAGGCGTAGGCAATATGAGCAGTAGAAGCCAAGAACCTAACTAAATCACCGGTGTTTACTTTCAACCACGCACTCGGCGCTCAAGGGAGCGTCGACAGTTGATGAAAGGGCCACTGTTCCAATCGCGATGGCACACCACTCGGAACCGCAGCAGCGCCGGGGAGTGTCGGTAGCCGACGGAAGAGTCGACGCCACTCACACGTAGTTTCTCTTTCGCTTTGACGCATTTGACTACTGCCGGCCGCGTTTCACAAGTTTTTAATGTAGTGCTTCGTCATTCGTCATTTGTGCCCCGGGTGTGGTAAGCGACCTGTGCTCATTCCCGGCTACATTCAAGATGGCTGCTGTTCTTTATGCCGAAGAAACCAACTGCACGCCAGGCCGCAAGTTCGACGTTCGCAACGGGTAATACAGTTCGACATATACTGGCTAGCGCACAAGGTAGACGTACACAAAAAGAATTCAGACAGGACAAACACTAGACTTGCAACCGAATTTTACTTTGGAAAGGACGTATTTATACAAGATTTTATCTTCCATTCTCCTTAACTTGCGCCGCTGGTGCCGCCTACAGTTGCAGTCGCGCCAAAGAGTGATAATGAAACAGCTAAAAAAGACACGTGTTACAAAAAGGCACGGCGTTATTAAAGTGACAAGGCTGGGGTGCAGAACTGAAGATTCGAGAAAGAAGTAAAGACGATGTAAACCCGAGGGAAAATATAAAATGTGAGCACAAAAAATGAAAACACAATGGTGATAGTGAATGAAACTTGCAAAAGGCAAGATAAAGGCTGAAACTGAGCTGTGTATAGGCAGGTCAGGGTAAAACAGATAATTCACAGCGAGGCAAAATTTTCAGCTGTTCCACGCGATTTCATGATGTAGCTGTTTGCGAAGTGCGGGATTTCACTGCACGGCAATGTTAGAACGACGAGTTGTGGGACCGCAGCAGCAATCACGACGGCTGCGCTAGTGAGGTTGATGGTGCAAGTGTGGACGAATAGTCCAGTGAGTAATACATTTTCGTTTTGGAATGTGCCCACGGGTGCTCCCGTGCGCGGCTGGCGATAAGCAGAGGCCGCAGGATAGTGCTGTCGCGTTCTATTATCTTAAGGCGAAGTGTAAACGACCTCCAAGTTTTTTTTTTTTTCAGAAATACGATGTGGGGAGGGGGGTTGACTTACAATCGTGTAAATACGGTAGATGCAGCTAACAGTAGCGAAGCATGCTATGCCAAAATTTTTTAAAAGGTCACCCTATGGCTAGAATCCCATAATCTTGCAACAACAGGACTGAATGAGGCAGCCTCAAGATCCAGTCCAGCCATATTCTCAATAGTTTCGATTTCTGCGTCGCATCTGTATGGCTTGGTGCATGTCGCCATTGTTTTTACTCGGCATGAAACCATCTGCGAGGCAAAGAAGCTACAATACAAAACTGAAGCTGCCTGCTGCCTCTTTTTGATAGACCAACGAAGCAAACCTCAAAATCAACGTCCACTAAGAACTTTGCGGTAGCGAGCCATTTCCCCACTTCGGCCAAGCAAGAACCAGTAAGTCAAGACCGACACTGCTGTTGAATGTTTTTGCCATGCACATTTCCAGCATGCCCTGCACACCACAGGATGACCAGAGTAAAACCCTGCGTGCTGCAGGCCAATTTCGCTTCACTGTTTTCACTGCGCGGGGTGACAACAAGCTTGGCCAGCATGATATGCAGCATGCATATGTTCACAAAGAATAGCATGTGACGCCCGTGAGTTTGGTTCTTCAAGTAAATACGGAGTTTTGGCACATGCTTGGCGCAGGTTACTCGTATTTTGTCATAATGTAGCAGCACGTAGCCTTTTGCCGCAGCAATCACATCACTGAAGCTGAGGCCTGAAATTAAAAGCAAAACTATTCGGGAGAAAAAGAAAAGAAAGACTGCTATCGTGCCACATCTGCATCAGGTCTCGCACAACCCGAGGAAAGCATGCGGACATCAACATCATGTTTTCGGTGCCTAACCGACTGGTGAAGAAAGTTAATTCGGCAAAGGCTGCTTGAAAAGGCATACAAAATAATTTGTCCCCTGCCAGGAAGGAGTAATCTATGCTTTGCCACTATCTCAATGTCTCAGTGAAGATAAAGAGAGCATAATAATAACGCCACACGCGTCCCCATCACAGGTCACGTAGCAAAGCACTGCAGCAACTGCAAAAATGATGAAGATGACATCAATACCTGCAAGCCATTGTATAATAAGTGCATTGCGACAGGCAGGAACACTGGCCTGCTGGCAAGGAAAGTTATAGAAGCACATATAAGAGCAAGTGTTCTGGAAGAATTATTAGCACATCCTATATAGCGTTGTCCGAAAAAGAAAAATGTTACTTCTACTGCAAATTTTATTTGTTTATTTATTTCCTCAAGGGTCCAAAAAAGGACATTACATGAGGGGTGGGCAAACAAAAGGGTTTTAAATGGATGAATACAGATGGTCTTCGATGGCGGATTTGAAGCGAACGGGATTGATGATGGTTGCCACTTCGGACGGAAGGTCATTCCAGTCTTTGGCTGTTCTAAGGAAAAAAGATTGATGATATGTTTCGGTGCGGGCTTGTTCAGGGTAGATGGCATTAGGATGACTGTGACGAGAAATCCGATGGGCGCGTGCGACAGGGGGAGGTTCGTGGTGGAAAGTGTGATAAAATTTATGATATAAAGAAAGATGGGCGATTTTACGGCGACAGGCCAGAGTAGGAAGATGGAGCTGTGATTTTAGTGCTGATACGCTAGTGTGATAAGAGTAGTCCGAGCAAATGAATCTGACAGCGCGGTTCTGGACCGCTTCGAGCGTGGTGATAAGGTTAGCATAGTGGGGATCATGCGCGACAGATGCAAACTCTAGTTTAGAACATACAAATGTTAAGTAAGAAAGAAGTTTTATGGATCAGGCGGCTAAGGAAAGGTTACGAAGTAAATACCCTAGAATTTGATTAGCTGAGTTAGTGACGTTGTGAATGTGTAGAGACCAGGTTAAATCTTTACTTAAATGGATACCAAGGTACTTGTACGAGTCAACCGACGCAACAGGAATATTGTTAATAGTATAAATGGTACCTTGGTGGTTTCGCCGGCGATGAAAAGAAAGAAGGGACGTTTTAGTACTATTAAGTGACATCAGCCATGTACTGCACCATTCTTGGACGCGTACAAGATCTTCTTGAAGGGTGGTGATGTCAGATGGATTATTTATTGGGCGGTAGATGACACAATCATCTGCAATTAGGCGGACGTTAGACATTATGTTAAGGGGTAAATCATTTATGTAAATAAAAAATAGAAGAGGGCCTAAAACAGTACCCTGGGGAACGCCAGACAAGACAAGGGAGAGAGATGATGAGTGAGAGTTAGCATGAACGAATTGATAGCGATCAGTTAGGAAAGCCCGAATCCAGCCCAGAACTAAGGAATGCAGGTTTAGTCGTGATAGCTTAAGAATTAGGCGCGCGTGAGGGACTTTGTCAAATGCCTTTTCAAAATCTAGGAATATGGCATCAGTAAAAATGTTACGATCGAGGCATGCATGTATATCATGAAGAAAGAGAGTAAGTTGCGTTTCGCAGGAACGACCTTTACGGAAACCATGCTGATTAGGATGAAAAAAGTTGTGCGATGACAAAAACTGGGCAGTGTGTGCCTGTTATACTTTGATATTTTTGGCTTCTTACGGATGAATTGTAAAGAGTTGTAAGTCAGCGCTGTGTTGTGTAACTGCATGCTTCTGATATTTCCCGTTCGTCGCACTGCAGTTATGGAAGATTCACTTGGATATCGATAGGTTTTATGTTTTGATGTGACTTAACCTCCCAAAGTAACTAAGGCTATGAGGGACACTGCAGTGAAGGGCTCTGGAAATTTCGACCACCTGGGGTTCTTTAACGTGCACAGACATCGCAGAGTACACGGGCCTCTAAAATTTCGCCTGCATTAAAATTCAACCAATTCAACTGCCGTGGCCGGGATCGAGCTCACGTCGTTCAGGCCAGCAGCTGAGTGCCATAACCACTGAGCCACCGCGGCGGGTCTTGCATAACGATAATGATGGTAAAACACTTGCCAGATGCACAGGCATGTCGCGTTCTTTCTTACCCCTTAGTGTCAGAATTATTGTTTATAATGCTCTATTTCTATAAAACTTGGTGAAAGGCACAACAATATGGTCAAATACAGATAGGTTACAGAAAAAGGGTGTTCATATTATTGCAAATGCCCCTTTTAAGGCTGCTGCTCAACCTCTATTCACCTTACTGAAAAATATGAATGTAAAATTTACTTTTAAATAAATGTTATGAAAGACGGTCACACTCTTTGCTGACTTAGCTAACTTACAGCCCAAAAGTAATTATTATTCAACACAAAGCAAGAATGCCTGGAATGTGTCATCTCATGAATTACAATTGCCAAATGCTTAACTAGTGCAGCGAGTTTGAAGCTCTGATCAACTGCTAAGCATTTTCTCCTGAGAATTTTTTGCATTTGCAGTGCTTGTGTATTTTTTTCATATTATTTCTACTCTAATCACTTAACTAGTTCTTGCAAGGAAATTTTTCGATTATGTTTAGCTATGTAAGACAGTCCTTTTGCTGTTCAGCCCCCTGTCAAGCCAGTCACAGGCGTTTTGGATGCACCCCTAGCATCCTTGATGTTGAACTAAAGCCTTTTGTATTTTCTTGCACATATGGTTAAGCCGCCCATAACACCTCTTTCTTACAGCACAGCAGCAGCCATGTTGGCCACAGAACTGAGGAAATGTCTGACCTCGGAGCAGCATCCGGTCTCTCTGGAGTCCTGTGGAGTGAGACAGAAAATTCCCTGCCAACACGAAGCAGGCAGGTGGGCCCTGGGCGAAGCCAGCAAAAAGCACCCGCAGGCGCGACAGCACCTGCACCCCACCAAGGAAAAACATCAGCTCCACTGTCATTCTGACCACCTGTGTGGGCTGGGACACATTTTGTTCTTGTTTCCTTTTTCTCAGTCCCAATATAATCTGTGTCACCTTGACCCCGAGCTCTGGCCTGATGTGTTGCTTGTTGGGCGAGTTGGTGATCCATGAAAATAGAGCAGCGCGTAACAAAACAGGACACAAAGGAGAGACACGGAACGACACGAGCGCTCGTGTCGTTCCGTGTCTCTCCTTTGTGTCGTTTTGTTACGCGCTGCTCTATTTTCTGGCCTGATGATGAAGCAGCACTATGCCCAGCACATTCACCTCAGCTACATGGCTAGTAAACTGTGTCCTGTGAGTGTTTTTCGCCCTAGAAACCATGTTGCAAGCATTTAAAAAATTTGACAAATGGACGGTGCTGAAATAAGGCTTCTTGGCATTTCTGCCTTGACTGCGTGCTGCAGACACAGTGTGTGGCAAAGGCCCTTACTAGCAAACAACTAACAGCCCTCACTTGCAACACACTGAAAGACTGTGCTTCCAGAGAAGAGGTGATTTGCCAGTTGACGCTTATCAACAATGAGGTGGAAGTTTCACGCCCACCCACTCTGGGGGAACAACCACTGCTACTTCCTTCATTAGGTTGGTTGGAAGAAAGACTAACACAGAGAAAAGACAAGTGCTTACTGGCAGCTAACTTTCCACTGAAGGAAGCACATATTTATAGGTACATGTCACATGGAGTAGAGGGCCATAAAAGTGATGAAAGATCTGTATCACAAGGTGATCAATCTCCTGCGGCTGCTCACGCTCTCTACTGCGCCGTTGCCAGCCTCTACCAGGAAGTGGCGTGAACTTTATACCATTGCCGACCGGACCACCGAGTTCCTGTGGCAGCAAATACTACCAAGTCTGCTTTAGCGCCTGTGACGTCGTCTTCTGTCAGTGTTTTTTAAGCTCTGTCAACAAAAGAATGGATCACCACCAATTAGCCTGACAACTTGTCCTATTCGAGATTAAGATGTTTGCAGGGACATTGCATAAGGGTTAATGACATCCTACTCAAAATCGAGAGGAAGAAATGCACTTGAGCAGGACATGTACTGCGAAGGCAAGATAACCACTGGTTTTTAAGGGTAACGGAGTGGATTCCAAGAGAAGGCAAGCGTAGCAGGGGGCGGCAGAAGGTTAGGTTGGTGGAAGTTCGCAGGCATAGGGTAGGCGCAGCTGGCAAAGGACAGGGTTAATTTGAGAGACATGGGAGCGGCCTTTGCCCTGCAGTAGGTGTAGTCAGGCAGATGATGATGATGATGATGAAGGCCGAGAAAGCATCCTTTATCACATCGCACTTGATCAGGCTACTCGACATTAGACCATATTCATAATATCAATCAGGTGATAGAGAAATGCGCAGAATATAACCAAGCACTATACGTAGCCTTCATAGATTACGAGAACGCATTTGACTCTGTAGAAACCTCAACAGTCATGCAGGCAATAAGTAATTGGGCTGTAGATGTGTCTTTTATAAAGATACTGGAAGAGATCTATAGCGACAATAGTCCTCCATAAAGTCAGCAATAAAATTCCAGTAAGGAAGCGTGTCAGGCAGGAAGACATGATCTCGGCAATGCTATTCACCACCTTTTTACAAAAGGCATTCCGAGGCCTGGATTGGGAACAGTTGGGGATAAGAACTAATAGAGTTAGTTAGTTATATTGATTTTAATGCTGCAAAAGCAACTGAGGCTATGATGTGTAGGTAGTAAAAAGCGGAACTGTTGTTTCATCTTTGTCATCGGCATTGTCAAAATCCTGTCACCATGCTATGAAGCAAAGCTTCGATGATCAGGCTAAGAGGCTTAGGGATTCAGGTAACCCAGATGAGCTCATTACTTTGGAGTGCAATAAAATAGTTAAAAAGCTGAAAACCTTGGCTTTGCCGCCATCTTCACAGAATGAACAGAAACAGAAAAAGTTCGCAGTCCTTCCCTATGTACACTGCCTGTCACATGGTCTTAAAAATGTGGCCCATAGGTATGAATTTGATATAGTTTTTTCGGCCCCAAATAAGCTCAATAAAATTTGTTCAATTGTTGAAAATAAGGCTCGCAATTCTAATAAATCTGTAGCGTCTTGTGGCATTAAGTATGATAAGAAATTTTTACCATGCTCTGAGGGCGTGGTGTACAAAATGCCGCTGTCCTGTGGTCAAATTTACATTGGTCAAACAGGACAGTGTATTAACACAAGACTGAGAGCATCTAAACTCATTAGATTCTAACCGCTCCACGAATTTAGTTGATCATTGCCGAGAGTGTCAATCATGTTTTCCTGCCTTGTACTATAGTGACACATTGTATAAACACCCCGATCAATTGACCAGGGAAATCGTAGAAGCCTACAAAATAAGGAAGAAACCAAGATTGTGCATCAGCAAACCATCCCTGCTCCTGCGTGACAGTGAGGTTGCCTATCTTGACCCAACATAGTGCACGTGCCTTGTGGTTTTATTGCTTGGTTGTTGCCTGTTCGCTTATATTTGCCTGTTTGCTGTGATTAAACTTTAGTTGAGCACAGCGCTTGTCTTGTGTTTTCTACTCTTCAAGTCCCCGTTTTCCGCGCTGTTATTTTTTAAATATGTATCACCAATTGGCCCGCCTTGCTATGGTGTTAAGAGTTATACCTAGAGTTTGTTTAAAACATTGGCTTCTCTGAGAAACTTAAAAATACTTGAAAAATCAACCAGTGCTCGATCACCTAAAAGCAACATGGCGTGTAATGGGATGTATTCCTTGTAGAATGTTGTAAAATATTTTTTCCTTAGCTGTTCACGTTTTGTACACAAGATTAAAATGTGGTTTACTGTGAGTTCATCGGCACACATTTCGCAGAGAGGTTTGTCTTGCTTTGTGAGTAAGAAGTCGTGTGTGTCCAATGCATAGATGATATAGAATAACTTCTGTAAAATCTGCATGATTTCCATTTACCTAAAACGGGCTGTTTTAGCAGCCATACGTAAAGAACACATGGCTGCGTGCTTCGGGGCAGGGCATCAGCGATGCATCGAAGCAAAGAAGAACCAAAATGCACTGCCTAAGCACCTTGGGCTGATCCAGCCAGACATCTGAGAGGAGCACGAGCAGAGCGTTGTCTGGCACCTGGCTCAGCTCCAGCTGGGTCCTCACTTTCTCGGGGAACTGGTCAAAAATGCTCGTGCCACCCATGTACTTCCTGCAGCAGTAAACATTAGCGGTTACCACTCCAGCATAACCAGACAATAAAAGCATCTTGAAGAGTTCCTCAACATCAGCATACAACAGCCAAGACCATAATGTTTTCCGATTGTTCTCCCCAGGTGTGCTCAAGAGCCATTTATTTCCGATTGCCATCGATTTTGCTGGCACTGTGATGTTAATCCAGGGCCTCAAGTCCAGCTGTGGTGCTGACAACATTAATTCCAAGTTCTTGAAGCTGTTTATTCCAGCATATACAGTATTGTGCGTTTTTATCGTGAAGTCTTTCAAAAATTTCCCCGCCTCAACCGCTGGCTCATTTTCGGTGAAACTGCACACAGAGCTTGCGTATTATGGTAACTTTTGTATCGTAGCAAGTTTGTCAATGGTACTGAGTTGAGCCGTGCATGATGCGAAAACGTAATTGTCCACATAGAGATCGGCGAACTAAAGTCCGCAGACGACGTTTTTTCGCTGAAGGGCGGCAGTAGCACCATCTGTTTTCGGCAGTGGAAAGCGTCACGACGAGGCCGCGGAGGCGAGCATTGCAAACAATAATTTTTGAAAAGTAAAGCCTCGTTAAATTAGTTGTTATGATATTTTTTCTGCTCAGTTAGCTGAAAATGTTGTAAGCACTTCAGTTGAAGCAGACGAAACGGCCTGAACGGCATATTCAAAGATCCCGCGCTTCTTGCAATGCTCGCCTCGGCGGCCTTGTCGTGATGCTTTCGACTGCTGAAAACAGATGGCGCCACAGCCGCCCTTCAGCGAAAAAACGTCGTCTGCGGATTTTGGTTTGCCGATCTCTACGTAGACAATTGCGTTTTTGCATCATGCACGGCTCTACTCAGTAAGTACCATTGTCAAACTTGCTACGATACAAAAGTTACGATAATACGCAAGCTCTGTGTGCACTTTCACCGTAAATGAGCCAGCGGTTGAGGCGGGGAAACTTTTGAAAGTCCATGATAAAAACGCACAATACTGTATCTAGCACACCTTTTCACCCAGTGTGTCGAACAAGCCAGAATGCCGGCTGACTAGAAGGTAGTGAGCGTGGTTCCACTCTTCAAGCAAGGTAACAAGCATTCCTTGTAAACTTCTAGAGCACATTATATATTCTAACCTCGCTTCTTTACTGGAAAGTGACTCTTTCTTGAGTTCCTGTCAGCACGCTTTTCAAAAAAATTATATTTGCGTGACTCAACTCTTGTCTTGCACTAATATCTTAGCATCATCTTTAGGTAGTGGTTTACTAACCGACTGCATATTTCTCGACTTTGCTAAGGCTTTCGATAAGGGATCGGATCACTTACTCCTTCTCAAATTAAGTTCTCTGACTCTAGCCTCCTCAAATGGATTGAATGTTTCTTGACTTGGTTTCAGCTAACAACTCTCAATCATCCCCATGCACTGTAACATCTAGTGTTCCCCCAGGCTCTGTTCTGGGTCTTTTCTGATATACAAAAACGACCTTCCTTAAAGGAAAGCTGAAACAGTTTTCAAATTGCAATGAAACGCTGTGGTTGGGAAGAAGAGACTTTGAAAATCATGTGTGTAAATTTTTTCTCGATTCTGTTCGCAAAATGAGCCGCAGTCGCTTGTTAAAAACCCGCCGCCGACACGCCTTCTTCGCTTCGGGAAGCGCCGAATGGGGGGACGGAACTGGCGGAAGTGACGCCATTCACAGGTAGTCTATCGGCCGTCCTGCTTTGCTTGCTGCTTTTCGGCCCGCGCTTTGGTGAATGACGGATCCATAATTGCAAAACACAGTTCTCAATCCAGCTGATACAACGCGCTTCGCAGCAACACAGTCGGTGCTGGCCAGAGATCCCCGTAGATGACGTCACGATGATCCCGGCCATTCGCGGCGTTCCCTCGGCGCCCGGAAACGCTGGGGCCCGTTTTCTTCCAAAAAACAGCTTTTTGCGTTTATTTCCGCCCTTTTCGAATGCGATATTTTTTCAGCGGACTAAACACTATAAAAAGCCGCATGGAGCTCAATTTTTTCAAAAAGTGCTTCAGCTTCCCTTTAAGTTTTTGCTGATGAATGTGTTCTTTTTCGAGCAATACATAATGCTACCGACTGTTCCCTCCTTCAGTCCAATCTTGATAACGTCTTTATTTGGTGTCAGCGATGGTCTATGGTTCTCAACGCATCGATGTTAAAGTTACATCCATTTCACGCCAATCTAACTCGTCAAAATCTTTCAATTACAACATTAATGCAGTTTCACTGTCGTCTTAAAAATATCCTGGCGCTCACATCACTAACAACTTATCCTGGCGCATGCACATTGAATATGTCATTAAGAATGTAAACCGTGCCCTTGGTTACCATACGCAGAAACTTCTCTCAGGTTCCGCCCCATTTGAAGTTAGAATACGCATAATCAATATGGGACACCACAGAACTCACTTTAATCGATGCTACAGAATCAGCCACCTCACTTCATCCCTTCAAATTATTAGTGAATGGCTAGTGTTTCTTTATTGTAATCTAAACCTGGTCTTGCTAATCTCGCAGTTTATAGAAACATCTCACGCCTGTCTTTCACACAGAATTTTCTTTCATAATGAGACACTAAAAAAAGAATTTTTTTCCTCTGTCCCATAATACGTATCACCCTGTATTGACCATCTGCATAAAGTTGCCATCCTTACTTTTAAATTCTTTCTTACCAAAGACCAGCACTGAGTGGAACCACCTTCCACCCCATATCGCCTGCATAGAAGACGGGTCATCCTTCAACCAACTTATCACCAAGTATGTCATTGAACAAGTGTCTGCATCATGATTTTTGCTTTTTGCCTGCACAATTTACTTTGTATATTTTTTTCTGTTTACACCCACCCCCTCTAATACCGCCCAGCATACCCTGAGGGTATCGTAAAGAAAAAAATGAGTACATAAAAATGATTCACACAGAGGAACAAGTAATTCATATTTTGTCATCACTAGCACCATACGGTTCATAAAAAAGCTATTTTGCATGATCAGATGAACGACATTGTGCAGGATGTGGAGGTCATTGGAAAGGTGCAGTGTAACGACCTCAGAATGGTAAGGTCTCGAATTAGTCTAGATTTGAAGAGGAAATGGAAGAAACTAGGGAAGCGAAAGCCCATTAACGAGTTAGCGGTAAAAGGAAAAGTAGAGGAATTCAGGATTTTGCTGCAGAACAGATATTCGGCTTTAACTGAGGAACATGATATTAATGTTCAAACTATGAATGATAATCTCACTATCATTACAAAGTGCACTGTAGAAGTGGGTGGTATGACGGTTCGACAGGATACCAGCAAGCTATCTCAAGAGACGAAAGATCTGATTAAGAAACGCCAAAGCGTGAGGGCATCTAGCCCTAGAGACAAAATAGAGCTGGCAGAGCTATCAAAGTTAATAAATAAGCACGAGGTAGCCGACATAAGGAAGTTTAATATGGAGAGAATCTAGCATGCTCTAAAGAACGGAGGTAGCCTAAGAACAGTGAAGATGAAACAAGGCACAGGTAAAAACCAGATGTATGCTTTAAGAGGCAAAGTGGGCAATGTCATTAGCAATATGGATAAGATAGTTAAAGTAGCCGAAGAGTTCTACACAAATCTACACAATTTCTCACGTAGATTGGACTCCCATGTACAGTGAGGCTTCCCCCGACATTGCCTATTCAATATTTCTTAGCCTTCTTGCTCCGATATATAAGGACTGTTTCCCTGTAATTGCGGTCACACCGTGTTCAAAGGCACACAAACCATGGATGACGCATCGACTTATTCGTCTTGTTAGTTAGAAATACAAACTATGCGCAAATTTTATAATACTTCACAAAATCGGACATTAGTCACAGTTCCAGCGTTCCCGCAGGTACATATTTTTCGGGTGCAAAAACCTCCGAATCTCTGTTTTTTGAGCCAACTGTTGAACCAGAGGTATATTCCGTTAAAAATAACTTAAAGAACACACATAGCCTCGACGCTAATAACATCCAGAGCAGGCCTGTTAAACACATCTTTCCCGAAACAGTGAAGTGAATGACGCAGATTTATAACTTAGCACATTAGACAGGCGTTTTTCCTGCCGATATGCAACTGGCAAAGGTGGTAGTAATTTATAAGAACGGCGATAAAAATGTCCTTGGAAATTATAGGCCTCTATCGGTTTTCCCGTACTTTTCAAAAGGTTTGGAAAAAATAATTCCTCAGGCTACGAAAATTTATTAACAAGTATTCATTAATAACCGATTATCAATATGGATTCACACCTAACAGATCGACAGAACACGCCCTACTTGCACAGAAGGAATATACGAGCTTAACTGTTTTGAAACAAAGTTACTCGCACTTGGTATTTTTGTCGACTTCACCAAAGCTTTCGATAACATTAACCAGGGTATCCTTTTCACAAAACTTTAACATTATGGCAATCGCAGTCCACCACTGAACCTTATCTTATATCTAGGCTCGAGATCTCAGTACCTCCAAATTGACTGCTACTGCTGCGACATACCAGCCTCCCTTGCTCTTCAATTTATATGCAAACGATATTCCTAAATTGTACGACAAAGCAACTTGCATCATATACGCGGACAACACAAGCCTTTTCTTTAGCTCCAATCACTTCGATTTTTTCATTGTTTCGAAGAAACACTCACCTTTGATCTACCCGGAAATCGTGGAGGACATTCTTCCTAATTTTAGACGACCTGCCAAAGGATTGGATTTTACTTTTGAACTCGCCAATGACAGCTGTTTGCAATTTTTAGACTTGCAAATAACCCTTAGGGACGAAGGCTTTTGCTGGAAATACCAACCACGTGCACAGAAGGAATTATTGCCATTTGATTCCAAGCAATCAAAATTGGTGAAACGTGCCATCGCTTTGATGTGCCTTGAGTCATCCCTAAGAAAGTCCTGTTGTCACATGGCGCAAAAAAGCTTTCACGATCAGATCACGAGACTGAAACAGGCAGGCTATCCCTTAATAGTGGTGAGTTCAGTTGCGGAAACTCTGCTAAAGAAGGTTAAACAAGAAAGGGAAAGGAACAAGTCAATGGTCGCAGTTCCACAGGAGAAAATGAAACATGTAGTCATCCCCTATCAGCATAAAGTGGCACATAACCTCAAGCGTGTGGCTAACAAGTTTAAGGTACCCATGGTTTTTTCGGCCCCAAGGAAACTCTTCACTGTGTCGACTAGTTTCACAGGATAGTAGCAGCAACTCAGAATGCAAAATCAAACATGTGAACTAGTCTGTGAAGTGTGAAAAAGGGGTAGTGTACAAAATTCCGTTGAAGTGCGGGAAGGTGTACATTGGGCAGTCAGGCCAATGTGTTAATGAGCGCCTAAGGGAACACAATTTGTCCTTGCGGAACGGTACCGGTTCACTCCTGCCGGCACACATAAATGAATGCGGAAAAGAAGATGACGAAAAACAAAGCAAGAAAACCAATGTGCGATGCAAGGATCCAAGGAGCTAGCATCTTGTGCAGGAGCACTGACACACTTGCGCAAAAACTGGCCGAGGCCTACCATATTAGGAAAGGCGGCAGTTCGTGTGTTAGTACACCATCTGTGACACTGTATGATGAAGATTTTGCCTTTCTAGATAAATTAGATAAGAGGTGAGTCACCTGTGCCCTTCCTTTGTGCTTTTTCCGGGTTTTTGGCCTGCATGTGGCATCTATGATTATCCCTTCCTTTTTTGGGTATAAATGTCATGTTCTTTTTCTGAATAAAACAGTTGCAAGTTGCACTCCGTCCTGTCTTCCTTGTCTTTATTCTTTGTGTGCGCAAAAAAGAATTTTAAGAATGGACCACATAGCCCCACAACTCATATTACTGGAAAAGCAAATCGGTAAAAATATAGAACTTGCTGTGAAAACCTGCTCCCCTTAAGCAACATTGGGTGTAAAGGAATCATTACACAACTGAGTAAAATATTTTTTCCTTAGTTTTTCAAGTTTTGAGCATGAGTATAAAAAGCGATTTACTGTTAGCTCATCTACATATTCTTCACAAACAGATTTGTCTTTTTATGTCAATAGAAAGTTGTTTGTGATGTACGTGTGGCCTACATGGAGGAGACAAAGTAACATCAATGAAACGCTCCTGGTGCAAACTTTCATTCACCTAGAACTGGCTTTCCCAATTGCAGTTTGTTGTTTACTTCATTTTTCCAAGCTGTCTTCCATTTTTGCCTTAATTTCCGTTGCACTAAGTTCATGCAATCCTTAAAGCGTGTATTTACTTATTACTTCCTTGCCAAAAGCTTGAGCAGCGCACAAATCTGCTCTCTCGTTGCCTTTTATTCCGACATGACTCGGGACCCAGCACAGTGTTTTGCTTTGTCTTTTAGCTGTGGCACTACTCTGCTGTGTGATGTCACCAAGTACAGGGGTGATAGCAGAGCGTATTTGTGTCACCGCTCAGCCTTACCAGAGCGTTTGCTATAAAACAGCTTTTTAGCTAGGCGGAGGCAGACAGGCCAACTGCACGAGGAGCTCCCTGGCAATAAAAAGTGGAACCAGACAATAAAAAAACAACTTAATTTTTCTTCCTATTTTTCTTCCGCACTTCAAAGAAATATTTTTGCTTGTGAATATTTTATAACATGTGAAGTGAAAGACATACGTTGTTTTTGGACAGAAATTTGTTAATTCTCTTATTTCTGCACATTTGCTCCCAAACACAGAGGTCGTTGAATGGGGTTGCCGCAACCATCTCGCGCGAAAGTCACAAATCTTCATCAGCGCACAACCTCTTTCTTCTAGGTTTGCGGCTAGAGGCACCTGTGCATTCTGCAGGGGTTGCGGCACATGCGACATCTGTTGAACCGGCCGCCATGTTGAACTAGCAAGCAAGCGCGAGACCAGAAGGATTTGTGTGAGCCACGCTCATCGCACTGTTCCGCGCTCCGCTAGCACTGCGTACGAGCGGAGCGGAAGTGCCGGTCCGTTCGTGCGCTCTCGTCTGAGCACTTGGTGCATGCGCAGTAGCGCTCCCGCTTGCCGACTGAGCGGAGCGGAAGCGCAAATACGCTCTGCTAGAATTGTCTAGCATTCCTAGAATGGACAGCTGCAAGTACACTTAAGGAGTCTGTGTTTTTGAGGTTTTCATTTAGTATTTTTTCGATGGCCACACATACTACGTAGCATTCTGCACTAAAGATGGATGCGCACTGTGGAAGTCATTGTTCCCTTCGAATTCCCTTACCCCACTGCACTTCCTACATAACCATCCGTTTTTGAACTGTGTAAAATTACATAAAACTACTGTATTCTCCTTCGAGTGCAAGGAATTCTTGTATGATATGTTGTCGTGCAGTTAGTTTCTTCTGGAAGTGTGTAAGAGTGGAATTGCAGATTGCAGGGAAATTGGATGATGGAGATAGTGGACAACGTCTTCATGCAATGTCAAGTAATGTGTCCATTACACAAGGATTCTGGCACATCTCTTCAAATCGCAAGAGCCTGCTAGCTTGCGGTTTGTTGTTAAAGAGTGTTCTAGATGGACACTTTGTAGCTATAGGGTAACAAAGATGTTTCTGCAGTGAACGGAATTTTAGAATGTGCGAGCATGTGAGCATGGCACTTCTATCAGCAAGCGACAGTTTGTTGGTTTCTACATAAAGCCTGTTTATGGGTGACGTCCTACACGCACCATTTGAAAGACACAACCGTAAATTATGTACTGAATCCAGTCGCTTTAAATATGATGGTCTCGCTGACCCATAAACTACACATCCAAAATCTAAGTTAAAGCATACATCATCATCATCATCAGCCTGACTACACCCACTGCAGGGCAAAGACCTCTCCCATGTCTCTCCAAGTGACCCTGTCTTTTGCCAGCAGCATCCACCCTATGCCTGCAAACTTCTTAATCTCATCCGCCCACCTAACCTTCTGCCGCACCCTGCTATGCTTGCCTTCTCTTGGAATCCAGTCTGTTACCCTTAAGGACCAGTGGTTATCTTCCCTTCACATTACATGCCCTCCCCAAGCCCATTTCTTCCTCTTGATTTCAACTAGGATGTCATTAACCTGCGTTTGTTCCCTCACCCACTCTGCCCGCTTCCGGACTCTTAAAGTTACACCTATCATTTTTCTTTCCATGGCTTACTGTGCTGTCCTTAAGCTGAACCCCTTTCGTAAGCCTCCATGTTTCTGCCCCGTAGGTGAGTACCGGTAAGATACAGCTGTTGAACACTTTTCTCTTGAGGGATATTGGTAAACTGCCATTCATGATCTGAGAGAACCTGCATTCTGTGCTCCACCCCATTCTTATCCTTCTAGTTATCTCCCTCTCATGATCCAGATCAGCTGTCACTACCTGCCCTAAGTAGACGTATTCCGTCACAACTTCTAGGCTCTCGCTGCCAATTGTGAACTGTTGTTCCCTTGCTAGGCTGTTGAACATTACCTTGGTTTTCTGCATGTTAATTTTTAGACCCATCGATCTGCTCTGCCTGTTCAACTCACTGATCATGATTTGCAGTTCATCTCCTGAGTGACTCAGCAAGGCAATGTCATCAGCGAATCGCAGATTATTTAGGTATTCTCCGTTAACTCTTATCCTCAGCTGTTCCCAATTCAGGCCTCGGAATACCTCCTGCAACAGGCGGTGAATAGCATTGGCGAAATCGTGTCTCCTTGCCCGACACCCTTCCTTATTGGAATTTTATTGCAGACTTTATGGAGGACTATGGTAGCTGTGCAGTTGCTATACATATCTGCCAGTATTTTGACATAAGGCTCTTCTACACCCTAATTATGCAATGCCTGTATGACTGCTGAGTTTCCACCGAGTCAAATGCTTTCTCGTAATCAATGAAGGCTATATATAGGGGTTGGTTATATTCTGTGCATTTCTCTATCACCTGATTCATAGTGCAAATATGATCCATTGTGGAATATCCTTTACGAATGTCTGCCTGATCATTTGGTTAAAGTCTAAGGTTACCCTGACTCTATTAGCGATTACCTTCATAAATACCTTGTACACAACGGACAGTAAGCTGATCTGTAATTTTACAAGTCCTTGGCATCTCCTTTCCTAAGAATAAAGATAACATAAAGATAACATTTGCATTCTTCCAAGCTTCTGGTACGGCCGTGGTCATAAGGCATTGCGTATTGCCACCTGGTGTTCTCAGGTGGCGCTGAAGTGTCTTCGAAGACGTTGAAGTGTCTCGCGCTGGCTGGCTGGCTGCTTGCTGTATTCTGCTGGTTAGCGACCTGTCTCCCTGTTTTCCGTTACATATTTTGGTGTAGGCGCTGGGTAAAGATCCCTGTATATGTCTCATACTCCTCCGGATACCCTGGGCTCCAGTCCTTCGCTAGTGGACACCCCCGTGCACCGTGCTAGCCGGAGAAATCAAGGCCTACCTCCCGAACACGGGCTTTTGGAGTCTGCCAGAGCACCCACCCATCGACCTGTCCTGCCAGCTGCTGCCTACTACACCTTGCAGAATCCGCGACTGCCCAAACCATTCCACGGCAGTCAGCTCGAAGACGTAGAGGACTGGCTTCTCGAGTTTGAACGCGTGGCCTCATTCAACCAGTGGGACGACGCCGCTAAACTTCGAAACGTCTTCTTTAGTCTCGAGGATGGTGCACGTACCTGGTACGAAAACCGAGAAGACGCCCTAACATCATGGCACGAGTTCCGCCGACGCCTGCTGGAGACCTACACCAGCACGGATCGTCGAGAACGGGCTGAACGGGCTTTGCAGTCTCGCATTCAGATGCCGAATGAGACTAAGCATGTACGTGGAGGATATGACTCGGCTCTTCCGGCGAGCTGACCCGGCCATGCCCGAAGATAAAAAGGTGCGCCATCTCATGCGCGGCGTTAAAGAGCAACTTTTCGCTGGCCTCGTGCGCAGTCCACCTGGGACTGTTGCTGAGTTTCTCTCGGAGGCGGTCACGATGGAGAAGATGCTCTTGCGGCGGTCTACCACCTACGACCGGCCGGTACTCGCCGCTTCACTTACAGAGCCGCTTCCTGCCTTCGGGGCTAACCCTGGTCTTCTCCGCGACCTGATCCGCTCCGTTGTGCGCGAAGAGCTCCAGGCGCTTTTCGGTGCTCCCCTGCCGACGGCCGGCTCTCTCGCTAGCCTGGTCCGCGAAGAGGTTCAAGCCTTGAGACCTTCGTTCCCGTCCGTTGACCCGCCGCCTTTACCAACGGAGTGCCGTCGTCCAACGTACGCTGAAGCCTTGCAACGTCCTGCGCCCTCTTCGGCGCAGTTTCCTCCGTCCAATCAAGGCTCGCTGTTTTCCGCACACCCCGACACGTACTACATCGACAATCGACGATCACCCCAGCGGAAGACGGACCTGTGGCGTGCTCCGGATCGGCGGCGTCTCTGCTTTCACTGCGGGGAACCCGGTCATCTGTATCGCCAGTGCCCGTATCGACAGCTTGGGCTGCAGGGGTTCCCTATCGACATGCCCCGTCCACCAAGAGGTCAACGACCCCGGGAGATCGAGGACTACGTAGCCCAGCAGCGCATGGCGACAATTCCCCAGCGGCAGTCTCGGTCTCCATCACCACGCCGACCTTCGCCACAGCCCCAAAGCTCCTCCTGGATGGCGCAGAGACGGTCGCCAAGTCCCCGGCGGGAAAACTAAAGAGAGCGACCTCAGGGGGCGAGGCCGCTGGCAATCGATACGAACAAGACCCCCCGACAACGCGAACAGCGACCGACCGCGATTTAAAGGCAACGACTGCAGTACCTGAACTCGGAGATTGATTCTCGTTGGATATACCCGTGCTTCTCGATGGCTATAAGGTTAGTGCTTTGGTGGACACTGGCGCTGATTTCTCGATTTTAAGCGGAAAGCTAGCGGCGCTTCTTAAAAAAGTAATGACACCATGGTCCGGCACGCAGATTCGCACGGCTGGCGGACATGTCGTAACTCCGCTTGGCCTATGCACAGCAAGAGTCCAAATTCGCAGCTCCACATTTGTTGTCAGCTGCCTAGTTCTACCGAACTGCTCCCGTGACTGTATCCTTGGCGTTGATTTTCTCCGAGAGTATGGAGCTATTATTGACCTCCGAAAGCGCACTGTCACATTTTCTACCGAGAAAGCTGATGTTTACTCCGAGGACTGTCCACGCCGCGCCGCCCTTAGAATATCCGCCGAGAGCGTTTGGATTCCGCCACGCGCCAGCGTTTTTGTGAGTGTTCACTGCGACGGACTACGTGAAGGGACAGCGGTCGCAGAGGGCAACCTGTCCCTTTTGCTCACCCACGGCATCTGCTCAGCGCGAGGTCTCATCCATCTCCGCGACGGCTGCTCTGAGCTCCTGGTGACTAACTTCTCTAACGAGCCCCGGCACCTTTTTCGTGCTACTGCCATCGCATTCGCCGACCCCTTAGTGGAGGTTTCTGAATGTTTCGCGTTCGAAGCTGTTAGACCTGTGCGCCCATCCCTTGACATCAGCCCGGACCTTTCGGTGACTCAACAGCGAGAACTACGTGCCCTCCTACTTGAATACTCCTCCTGTTTCGCTTCTTCGTCGAAAGTCCGGCAAACGGCTCTTCTCAAGCACCGCATCATTACGCCCGACGATGCCCGCCCCATCCATCAGCAGCCGTACCGTATCTCACCGAAGGAGCGTGAGGCGATCCAAACGCAGGTGAAGGAGATGCTTTCAGATGGAATCATTCAACCTTCCAGCAGCCCCTGGTCTTCACCTGTCGTGCTGGTGAAGAAAAAGGATGGGACACTCCGCTTCTGCGTGGATTATCGGAAACTGAACAACATCACCAAAAAAAGACGTCTACCCGCTGCCTCGTATCGACGACTCGCTCGACAGACTTCGTCGCGCCCAGTACTTCTCCTCCATTGATTTAAAGAGTGGGTACTGGCAGATAGAGGTCGACGAGCGGGACCGCGAAAAAACGGCGTTCGTGACACCCGACGGACTGTACGAATTTAAAGTGCTACCTTTTGGGCTATGTTCAGCGCCGGCAACTTTCCAGCGGATGATGGATACCGTTCTCGCTGGACTAAAATGGCAAACTTGTTTGGTTTATCTCGATGATGTCGTCGTATTTTCCGAAACCCTTGCCGAACACCTTGAACGCCTGAGGACAGTATTAGATGCCCTCCGATCGGCCGACTTAACGCTAAAGCCCGAGAAGTGCCACTTTGGGTACAAAGAGTTGAAGTTTCTCGGTCACCTCGTGAGTGCCGATGGCGTTAAGCCCGACCCCGAGAAAACTGCTGCCGTCGCCAACTTTCCTGTTCCTGCAACAAAGAAAAGTGTGCAACGTTTTTTGGGTCTGTGCGCATATTACCGCCGCTTCATCGCCGACTTTTCAAAGATTGCCGCACCCCTGTACCACCTCACGCGCAATGATACACAGTTCGTGTGGGCTGCCGAGCAGCAGGAGGCTTTTGCCGAGCTGCGCAGACGACTGCTAACATCCCCTGTTCTTGCGCACTTTGATGAAGAGGCTGAAACCGAAGTCCACACCGACGTGAGCAACGTCGGCCTCGGCGCCGTACTCGTCCAACACCAAGGTGGCGTGGAAAGGGTCATCGCGTATGCAAGCCGCACGCTTTCTCGCGCTGAAACAAACTATTCGACCACAGAAAAAGAATGCCTTGCGGTTATGTGGGCAACCATGAAATTTCGTCCGTACCTCTACGGCCGCCCGTTCAAAGTAGTTACCGACCACCATTCGTTGTGCTGGCTTGCAAATCTTCGCGACCCATCGGGGCGCCTAGCCCGATGGAGCCTCCGCCTCCAAGAATTCGATTACACCATTGTGCACAAATCTGGCCAGACGCACGAAGACGCTGACGCACGCTCTCGCGCGCCCGTCGGGTTAGCGGATGATAGCATAGAGGACGAGAGTGGTTTTATTGGAGTTGTCAGCGCCTTAGACCTAATGACCCGCCAGCGAGCTGACCCAGACCTGCGACCTATCATTGATTATCTGGAGGGCCGAGCTTCTGTCGTACCCCGACAATTTTCTAGAAACCTGCCGGCCTTCTGTCTCCGGAACGGCATTTTGTTTAAGAAAAACTCCAGCACTGTTGACCGTGCGCACCTCCTCGTCGTTCCGGCAGATCTCCGCGCCGATATCCTTCTTGCTTGTCACGATGAGCCGACCTCCGGCCACTTGGGCTTTGCCCGCACACTTGCACGCGTGCGCCAGGCGTATTATTGGCCCAAACTTTCTCACGCCGTCCAGCGTTACGTCAGAGGCTGCCGCGATTGCCAACGTCGTAAGGCGCCTCCTCTCAAGCCAGCGGGCTTGCTCCAACCTATTGAACCCCCTCGGACGCCTTTTGATCAAGTCGGCATCGATCTTCTGGGCCCATTCCCTGTGTCATCGGCCGGTCATAAATGGATCATAGTCGCGACCGACTATTTAACAAGGTATGCGGAAACTAAAGCGGTGCAGCGCGGTACGTCATCTGAGATCGCCCAGTTTTTTATGCAACAAATCGTGCTGCGTCATGGCGCACCGTCCCACGTAATCACTGATCGAGGTACGGCGTTTACGGCACAGCTCATGCGCGACGTGTTCGAGCTCAGTCACACGAACCATCGCAAAACTACTGCCTATCACCCACAGACGAACGGGCTCACAGAGAGACTCAACAGAACGATCGCCGACATGATCGCAATGTACATAGACTCGCAGCACAAAACCTGGGACAAGATTCTCCCGTACGTCACATACGCTTACAACACGGCCACCCAGGAGACGACCCGATTTACACCATTTCGTCTGGTCTACGGACGTGACGTTCAGACGATGCTGGATGCAATGCTTCCATGCAGCACTGATGACCACCCACTCAGGCCAGACGCCGAGCAGTTCGCTCAGCGCGCCGAGGAAGCACGTCAACTTGCCCGTCTTCACATTCAGCGGCAGCAGGGCACGGATGCACGCCGCTACAACCTCCGTCATCGGCACGTCGAATACCATCCGGGAGACCAAGTTTGGGTGTGGACCCCGGTACGCCGCCCAGGCTTGTCTGAAAAACTGATGTGCCGTTACTTTGGACCGTACCGAGTTTTGCGCCGCGTCACCGAAGTGACCTACGAAGTTCTTCCTGACGGGACTGTGCAGCCTCAGCGTCGTCCACCCCGCTCTGAGGTTGTGCACGTTGTCCGCATGAAACCCTACTTCACGCGGTAATGGATAGTACGCTCAGTGTTCTGCTAGTTTTCGCGTGGGACACCTTCGCCCACCTCCCTTGTACATTTTTGTGTGCTTGTGCTGTTTTTTTTTTTCTCTTTCCACTGCCCATACTGCAACCCCGCTTTTGTTTTTCTTTTTTTTTGGAGGGGGAGTAATGCCACCTGGTGTTCTCAGGTGGCGCTGAAGTGTCTTCGAAGACGTTGAAGTGTCTCGCGCTGGCTGGCTGGCTGCTTGCTGTATTCTGCTGGTTAGCGACCTGTCTCCCTGTTTTCCGTTACAGTATACAGGGCGCCTAGTTTTTCTAGCACAATATCCCCTTCGTCCTTCAACAGATCTGCTGTTACCTGATCTACACCAGATGCTTTCCCCCGTTGCATTGCTCCTAAGGCTTTGTTTACTTCCTCTTTTGTTACTGGATGGATGACGCATTGTTGTGTGCTACTGTCTCCCTCTTTAATGTTCTGATTACATTGGCTACTGTACAGGTCTGTGTAGAACTCTTTGGCTACTTTAACGATCTTATCCATATTGATCATGACATTGCCCTGCTTGTCTCTTAACGCATGCATCTGGTTTTTACCTATGTGTAGTTTCCTCTTCACCGCTTTCAGTCTACCTTAAATCTTTAGAGCATGCTCGATTCTCTCCATATTAAACTTCCTTATGCTGGCTAACCTGCGCTTACTTATTAACTTCGATAGCTCTGCTAGTTCTATTCTCTCTTTAAGGTTAGACGCCTTCATGCTTTGATATTTCTTAATCACAGCTTTCGTCACCTGAGATAGCTTGCCAGTATCCTGTCGAACCATCCTACCACCTACTTCTATTGTGTATTCTGTAATGATAGCTGTCAGATTATCGTTCATTGTATTGAACGTTAAAATCTTCTTCCTCAGTTTAACGTTCATACAATGTTGTTACAATAGTTGTTCTGCAGCGATATCCTGAATTCCCGTTTTCCCTCTCACCGCTAACTCGTTAATAGACTTCAACATACAACAGAACATAAAGCAGAGCGATAAATTTGTAAAAGACATGTCCAATCAGAACCCCGGCGTTTTTGGGAAAGTATTTTAAGTATGTACAAGGATCGGGAGGCTTTTTTTTTTAGAGCATCATTCTGAGGTAGGAATGTTAGTTTTCTGTTAAAAGTAATGCCAAGAAATTTTACTTCATTTTTTTGGGTAGTTCGATTTTGTTTAGACGAAAGCTGGGGTTGGATTGTAGGCCTCGTTTTAGTAGAACAGAACGCCCACTGTTATCTGTGTGGAGAACTGGAATACATTTTTGTCTGCCCTTGTCTCTAACTTGTTTATAGTCAACTGTATTTGTCTCTCACATGTTGCTACATTGGAGGATGTGCAAGCTCTTTGAAGATTATTGGCATAGACTGAATACAGGATGGATTTCGGGATTACTTTGTTAATGGAATTCAGCTTTACAAGAAAGAGTGTTGTGCGTAAAATACAGCCGAGGAACCCTGTTCTCTTGAATGAAGTTCCTGGAAAGGGTTGATTCCAGGAGTACTTTAAATGAGTGGTGCGACAAGAAATCATTTAGGCAGTTTCACATCCTACCGTGGATGCCAAGTTCTGCAAGGTCACTAAGAATACCAAACCTCCACACTGTGTCGTATGCTTTTCCCAGATCAAAAAAAGTCAGCAAGGCAGTGTTGTTTGTACACAAAAGGCTCTCGGACTGTGTTTTCAAGGTGAACTAGATGGTCATTTGTTGAGCATGTCTTTTTAAAACCAAACTGATGGATGTCAAGAAGTTCGCGAGCTTCAAGGATAAAAGTTAATCTCATATTTACAACACTTTCAAAAGATTTGGCGAGACAGCTTTTAAGAGCTATTGGCTCATAGCTGCTAAGAGAGCTTGGCGGCTATCCAGGTTTCAGAAATTATACTATAACAGCTCATTTTCATTCGCTAGGGTATTTTTCCTTCTATGAATATTTCATTAAAAAATTTCAAGAGTGCGTCCACGGCAGGCTGGTAAAGATGGGCAAGCATTTCATAGTGTATCTGGTAATGTCCTGGAGCAGTTTTTCCGGCAGAGTACTAGTACTCTATTGATTTCTTGGAAGGCAATTAGACTATGTATTTTTCATTTGCACCTCCACCGGTTGGAATACTGTTTTTTGCTGTGTTTTTGTATTATAAAAAAATGACTGGCCATAGTGTGAACTTGAAACTGCTGCAAAGTGCTCCCCCAATATGTCTACCTGTTCACCTATACTTCTTTGTGTACCAGATGTTGTCAGAAAAGGAACTGTGAAGGGTGAGTAGCTGCCATTTAGTTTTGAAACTTGCTCCCACACATTTTTCGATGAGGTTGAGCTGTTTATAGAAGAGACATAAGCTTGCCATGGTGTTTCCTCGGCCTTGCGCCAAATACACCGTGCTTGTGCTCTCGCCTTTTTGAAAATAATAAAGTTCTCATGTGTTGAGTATCTGCAAGACTCCCCAGGCTTTATTCTGTTTTTTTGCCTATTTACATTCTCGTGTGCACCACACTTTGTGGTTCTGGTGCACCACGCCTGTGGATTTTGGAATTTATACATGTGCGGCAGAAAGAATGCATATTGTGAACATTTTTCATTTATCTCATCTATGCTACAATTTTCTAAACTTATATCTTCTAAACTGGCTTTCTTTGCCAAAGTAGAAGACTGGGCGAGTTGGTATGTAACCATTCTAAAAATAGCGCACACAAGACAGGGACGATGTAAGGAAACGACAATACGAGCGCTGACTTACAACTGAATTTTATTGAGTAAAATGTGCACAATATATAAAGGAAGGAAATGGCAGATGCAATCAGAAGCAGTCGACGTCAGAAGGTGTAAATGGCCATAAAAGCGGTAAAAAGCGTAAAGGGGTGGTAAGGATAAAACAAGATGAAATCTCAAAAGAGATGGTAAAGTTGACATAGCACAAGGTGTAAAGAGCCATAAAAACGCTAAAATACATGAATAACAAATAAAATTGATAAAATCGAACAAGTGGATGGCATAATAAGGTGACAAGGTTTTGCTGACAACTGCACTAATCTTATAAAAGACTAAAAATAACACGTAATAACACATAATAAGCATGACATGTAACGTTATTTTACATAACATGTAAATTAACATGTAATAAACTCTGAAAATGGTGCACGGCAAAAGTCAATTTCCATGTTTCTGAAAGCACATCTAGCAATCCTGCAAGTAGATTATCCCTTTCTGATAAAAAGTTCCTATGAAGTTATAAAGTTCCTAAAAGGTCAGAAAGGAGAGGATACTATTGCCTTTCCATCAACATTAAAGATCTTTATTATTCTATACCAAAAAAAAAATTGTTCAAGGCAGTAGAAGAGTGCATAGATCACCATGGTTCTATCGCTTTTCAGAACGCTTCCGGTATGTCTGTAGAAGGCTTTCTCAGGCTATTGTCTATGTATCTCTCCTCAAAATTTTGTACATGGAATGAACACATTTACCTCCAAAAATCAGGAATACCGATAGGGTGATGTATAGCACCCATCCTAAGCGACATTTTTCTGGCTTCCGTATACAGGACCTTGGCTTCCATCCTTCCCAGCTCGTCAGTGGTACAGACGTTTAGATACGTCGATGATTATCTCATGGTCACAGGCAGCCGTTCTACTCAGCCTTACAGAATATTATGCATACTTTCACTTCGACCATGTCCCCTCTAGTCTTAACACACGAGGTCCCAGACGATCGCACTATCAGATTTCTAGACATCAAGCTGGAATTCCAAGGCCACCACATTTGTTCAACCTATGAACCACGTAATAACAAACCGGTGATTCCGTACCATTCAGCTCATTCCAAATTGGTGAAGAGAGGAATTGCTGGTCTTTGTATGTCTAATGCACTCAAAATATCATGTCCACACTGCATGTTTTCCAGCTTTGAAAAACAATGCAATAGGTTATCAGAAGCAGGCTACCCCAAGGACCTTTTAATTTCATCTCCCAGAAGCTTCAAAAGCAGATGAAAAGACAAGGCAGGCATTTAGAAGTTAGTGAGAACAAAGATAGAAAGAAACAAAAAGTCGCAGTCATTCCATACTGCCACGCTCTGTCCCATAATCTCAAAAAGATTATAAATCATGCCAAAGTAAAGATGGTGTTCTCAGCGCCTGAAAAGTTGGCAAATATCTGCAATCATGTTAACCCTTCTTCCAATACACTAAGAACATGCAGGACCAAACACCAAAAACAATTCGTCCCATGTGATAAGGAAGTGATTTATTCAATCCCCTAAATATGTGGTGACAAATCCATTGGGCAGATGCATTAACGACCGGTTGCGTGAACATGACAAAGATGTGCAAAAAGGGGAAAAAGGACACATAGCAGCCCACGTAGAAAACTGCAGTGTCTGTCAACCAGAATTCGAACAATGCAAAGTCATAAGACACCACGCTGGTCAACTAACTAGGGAAGTGATTGAAGCCTTTAACATAAAATATAATAAATACACCTGTGTCAGTGCACCGTGTGTATTTTTATCAAACAAAGAAATGACGTTCCTTTTGAGAAAGGAGAAAAAAAAGGTAAAAGTGAGAGAATATGTGCTTGGCAATTCCTTATGTAGGTGTGTCAATGTGCACGTAACAAGTCAAAAACATTTGAATGGGAGTGAACTTGGCTTCCTAGAAGAATTTATTAAATTTGTTCGCGGATGCCTAATTCAATCATGCTATATTTTTAGTAAAAGGTTAGTGCAGTTGTCAGCAAAACCTTGTTACCTTGATATGCCCTCCACTTGTTAGATTTTATCGATTTTATTTGTTATTCATGTATTTTAGCATTTTTATGGCTCTTTACACCTTGTGCTTTGTCACCTTTACCATCTCTTTTGAAATTTCATCTTGTTTTATCCTTACCACCCTTTTACGTCTTTTATCGCTTTAATGGCCATTTACACCTTCCGACTGCTTCTGATTGCATCTGCCATTTCCTTCCTATAAATTGTGCACGTTTTGCTCAATAAAGTTCAGTTGTAAGTCAGCGCTCGTGCTGTCATTTCCTTACGTCGTCCCTGTCTTGTGTGCACTGTTTTTAGAATGGCTTTTTTTGTAAACAGTGGCCAGTCAGCTAAATGTAGCTTCTAACGCCATGGTTTCGTTGGAATGACTGTTGGCGAGGATGAAAAACTTATTATGACAGGGAGATGATCACTTCCATATGGGTTGTCTAAAACACTCCAGTTAAAATCACTAAAAACTGACAGTGAACTAAAAGACAAATCTAAAACACTCATTTTGTTTTGAAGTAAAGGAGAACCTTTTTGTTTGAGCGCATAACATTCTTGCTTCTTTGAAAGAAATGTTTTCAGCAGTTTTCAGCGTGATTATTTCCTTTTCTTTGTTCCAGGACGGACACGCCCTGGAGTATGCGGCATGGTCTCCTTCACAGTTTGCGCAGCGTGGGGCACCGTCGCATTCATCAGAACAGTGATTTTTTGAAGCACATTTCGTGTAAGTTTTGCAACCACGGCAACTTTGTAAACTGTGGCCTAACCTCTGGCAGTTAAAGCGTCATGGAGGGTTAGGAATGTAGGGTCTCACATTTATTTTCAGATAACCCACTTCAATTGAGTGTCGGAGAGAATTGTGCGCAAATGAAAAACTGTATTTTGTCGGGATTTCTTTGCCCTCTTTTTTTATTTTTATCCTGCGAACATCAATGTTTTGTTCAGCAAACCCTTCTTTGATTTCTTGTTCAGCAAGCTGGAGAAAATCATTTTCTGAAATTACACCATGGACTGTGTTGAGAGATCGGTGGGCAGTGATGGAGACCGGTATGTCACCCATGGACACAATGTTGGAAAGTTTTGAGTGCGGAACGTTATCTTGGAGTCTAAGCAAGAGATCTCCACTGGCCATTTTTCGACAATGAATGAACAGATTATTCTAGTGGATTTCTCTGTTTGTTCACTATGTATCACATAAAACTTTGAGAAACTTTGCTTGTTTTTCTGCAGGATGTGTTGAGTTACATCGGTCCGACCTCTCTCGAGAGGACGATCAGTTGATGAGAGAGGGTTAGCCATAAAATACGCATGTTTTTTGGCTACGGTGCCAGCCAGCCACCATAGAGCCCAACAAGGGAACAGGAACTTGCAAGCAAGTCCTGCCAACGCCAACTGTACACCATGATTATAGCCACATACGATGCAACTAAGGGTGGTTGGCCACACAAGGTTAAACCTCGCCGCCAGGAAAAATGGAAAAATCAAAAAGTGAGTAGAAGACAGGAGAGCCGTGAGAAAGAGATTGGAAAGTGAAAGACAGAGGGGAGGATAGGAAAAGGCGACTGTTGATTTCCCCTGATCAGGTCAGGCCGGAGGTGCCGTCTACAGGAAGCCTGGGCCACAGTGGTGTGTTGCCTCCGCCGAGGGACCTTAAAGGTCCAAACGCTTGGCATCGGCTCAAGCACTAGGATCCTCTTTTCCCCGGATCCCCGCACGGCAAAGCATGGGTGCTCAGGTCCGTGGTGGCGCACTCCTCACTACTACCCCCCACTGCAGGGATGTCCCTGTGGATGCTCAGGAACCTGTGGCGTCGCAACTCACCACAACCACATGTTGAAGGCACCCCTGTAGAGAAGTAATATAAAGCATAAAAACGGGAAAATAATGTGAAACCATTCCAGCTCACAACAACAGCAAAGGGTGCTTGTGGAAGGAACTCTTGAAGGCATGGTTAACACCTATGGGTAGCCATCCAGGAATTCAACCTCACTGTCAAGTAAATTAATAGAAGGCATGCTGACGCACTTTTGCACAGGCTTGCTTATAAATAAAACTTAATTTTGGCCAAGCTGGAGCATTTCGAGCCTATCACGACGGTTTTACAGGGCCGAAATGATCAGTTACTTCTTGCGGGACTAGGCCTTTGAGAATACAGAAGGCTCTGCAGGTAAAGTCCACAATGTGGGTGAGCAAAAGGTCAGTGTTGCTTGAAGAGGGACAAACAGAAAAGGAAGGGCCTACTGAACAAGAAAGTTACTTTCTTAAAACTTCTTTTTGGGCTAGTTGGTGCATTTTGAACCTTGTGTCTTGTCCTTTCTTCATCTGTGGTTGCATGGTTTGGCACTGCTCCTTTTCTTAGGTTCAAAACTTGGTTATAAGATACACCTCCGTGACTTCATGCTCAGTTTTTCCTTAGCTGATCTTAAAAATTCTGTGTTATCTATTTTTGAATGCATAATCAATGTTCTCTCGCCCTCTCATTGAAGCATCTTCCTGTCTGCCCAATGTAACGATCACCACAGCTGATAGGAATTCTGTACACAATGTTCGCCTTGCGTTCGGTGAACTTCATTTAATGTTTCATCGTGCAGTCTTGTTTTTTTCCCTTTCCTGGTGCAGACCTTGGAAAGCTTGCATGGGGCAGAGAAAACAACTTGAACATTACAACGCGCTGCCTATGAAAACCTATGAAAATGTGGCATTACCTGGACAGGAGTCTTGCTTTTGTTTTCTTCTCTTCCCTGCTCACTACAGTGATCCTATGAGGCTTTCAGTTTTTGCAAAAGGCTTTCACACACTGCTAGTACGTCTATGGGGAATTCTGCTCCTTGCAAACGCCTGAATTGCTCTTGGATGCTAGTGGCCATGCGGTGCGTGCAGGATTTTGTTGTGACTCCATGAAGATGATCCCCTGCTTGGAGTGCACTCCCCCCACTTGGAAGAAACTTGGAGCGCACGTTGTCAAAGTGCAACAGACGCTTTTTGGTTCATGGATGGTACATCCAGTGAGATCCAACTCAATATCTCAGAACTGAATACAGCCATTTGTAGGTGATTCCCAAGTTAAATTTGACCCAGCACTGTGCTCCGAAAAAATGCTCAACATTTCCTTGACAATGCCCCATTTTCTTGTATCACATTTGCTAAAAATAATACTGAAATAATCAACGTATCTGAACACTCTGAAAACAGGAAGGTCTGAAAGATTGGCTTGAATGCGCTTGTCAATTGCAGATAAATATATGTCGCATAACACAGGTGCAGCCGAAGAACCTATACAAATGCCGCTTTTTTTAATACAGAAATGTCCTTCTGAAAAGACAGCTGTCGATGCAAGGTAGAATTCCAGCAGAAAAAGGAACGAACGCTGCTGTTTCCTGCGCCATTCTGGAAGGCTATTTCCCCGCTTTCATATACCGTTTCACAGAGCACCGAGAGCAACTTTCCATGAGGCACTGAATAATAAAGTTCTTTTATGTCAATTGAAAATCCCTTCTCCGCACAGCAAGAACACTGTTCGATGTTGTCGACCAATTCTTTGGAACTTTGGGTGAGGAATAGATCTTCAGCTTTTCAAGGTGTCAAGGTGCCACTGAAGGTGCCCACGAGCTTTTGCCCTGTGCCGTTCCCGGACACTATGACCCTGAAAGGGCATTCAGGCTTGTGTGTTTTGGTAGTGTAAAATACAATACAATACAATGTTTATTCAACATCTCAGGGATGTTTGGAGCACGGGCAAAAAGCCAGAAGAAGGCTTGACTAAGGCCCGTACCCCAATACAAGGCAAGCAGTGTGCAGCTACATGCTGCAGTGGTTAAAATAAAGAATAAAAAAATTGGTGCGATAGGAGAATACAAACACAAGTCAAACATGAGCATACATGAAAATAAAGTGCACTGTAATGAAATGATTAATGTACATGGTGAAGCGTATATATGTTTACCCATACATACAACATGATTCAAAGACATCAGCAATAAGAACACAGCAAAAAAAGGAAAAATAAAAAAGTAAATCGCAAACAGTTTCAAAATTTAAGACGTGGTGACATTTCAGTCCTATAACTAATTATTCTGCAGGCTCTGCAATGAAATAGAGTCAAAACCTGTATTTCTGCCCCTCGCGAAATCATTCAGCAATGTTGGTAGTCTAGATTTTAACATTTCCCTTCCATATACTGTACGGCATTTGCTCAATTTCCATTCATCTGGGTTGCGCATTGGGTATATAGGCCTGTGTTTTTCAAGATTTGCCAGTAACTTCAAGGTGTCATTCCCTTTAGTTCTTTCTAATCTGTACTGCTTAGAAAGTCTGTAGTCATACATAGATTCTACGCTGACAATATTTAGCTGCTAGTACATCTCCTGCGTGTGACTTAAATAGGGTGCTTTGCATATTATGCGGATCGCACGTTTTTGTAGCAAATGGAGCTCAAAAATATTGTCTTTCGTAGTAGTTCCCCAAACAAGTGCGCTGTAATTGAGTGATGATGAGAATAAGGAGTTGTAAAGCATGATATTAACTGCTCTTGGAAACATGAAACAATGTCGGCGCATGAGGCCTATAGTTTTAGAAAGTATTTTCATGAGGTCATTTATGTGTGCATCCCAGGAAAAATTTCCAGAAAAAAAAAACACCAAGAGTCTTGAAACACTGAACAACCTGTATCTCTATGCAGTCAATGACAATTGGCGGTAATACATAAACTTTATTTCTTGGATGGAAAATAATGGCCTTGGTTTTTGCAATATTTAATTTTAATTCATTTCTTGCTGCCCACGTACTAGCGAGGTTAAGTGTTCGATTAGCATGGCAAGCCAAATCCGGACCAGAACTACCTGGAAAAAATAAGCTTGTGTCGTCAGCGTAAATTATGTACTTAGCACTACGGTCAATGTTAACTATGTCGTTTATATATAAAATGAATAGAAAAGGACCTAGGATGCTCCCTTGCGGAACACCTAGTTTAACCGGTTTGACAATAGAAGAGTGACAATTTATAACAACGCATTGGGATCGGTATTGAAGGTAAGACGAAATTAACTTGTGGACTATACATCGAATACCATAATGCTCCAACTTTTATAGAAGTATACTGTGGTTAATATAATCGAAAGGTTTTGTAAAATCAAGGAAGATACCAAGGACCATGTTTTTGTGTTCAAAATTTTTAAGGATGAGTTCTTTCTGAGCAAGGAGCGCTAGTTCAGTGGATCGATTTTTCCTAAAACCATACTGTGCGGGAGCTAAGATGTCGTAGCGATCAGTAAAAGAAGTTAATCGTTTAAGAATGACTTTTTCGAGCCCTTTAGAAAAAACGGGGAGTACTGAAATCAGCCGGTAATTAGACAGGTTGTTCTTGTCGCCTTTTTTAAATACTACCGTGACTTTTGCACATTGCATGCTCCGAGGAAACACCCCAGAAGAAAGGCAAATGTTAAATATATGTGCCAAGATATGTGCAATTAGGTCAACAATATATTTTATAGGCTTAATTGAAGATCCATTATGTCAGTGGACGTGCTGTTTTTCAAACTGGCAAATGTGGTTAATATTTCAGATTCCGAGACTGGCTCAAGAAGCGCAGTTTATATATATGGTTTATGGGGGATTTAACGTCACAAAGCGACTCAGGCTATGAGGGACGCCGTAGTGAAGGGCTCCGGAAATTTCTACCACCTGGTGGAAATTTCGACACTGAGGTTAGAGAAAGAAAATGGTCGCTGAATGTATTAGTTAAGTCCTCCCCTGAAATTTCTACACCATTATTATTTAGTTTTGTAAGCATCTCTGGAGATTTGCCAAAAATTTGGTTTAACCTGCGCCAGACGTCACCAGATTGCTGATTCGAGGAAGTTAGAAGATTATAGTGATAATGACTTCTAGCAGCACGAAGTTCTTTGGTGACATGATTTCTATAGGTCTTAAAAGCTTTGAGAGCCTCAGGGCATTTGTTGCTGGTAAAATTCTGAAAGAGCCGGTCACGTTTTTTATCAGGTTAAGGAGTTCAGACGTTACCCATAGATTACGGATTTTCTTTGAACTACCACGTTTTCTGCGGAAAGCAGGTTTTATACAATGATAAAAATTTTTTCAGAAACGTATCATAGGCTACATCAGCGTTATGTTCACATAGCACATCATTCCAGCTCACTTCCGCAATGCAATCACGAAATCTCGTTAAAGTGCGTGGATTGATTTGCGAGCGAGACAAATGCGGCTCAGATTTCGCAATAGCTCGGAACCCATTATAGACTGAAATGAAAATCGGAAGGTCATCGCTTAAACAGCAATTGATGACACCAGATTTGGTATGACTGGTTTCAAAGTTTGTTATAAAAAGATCAAGGAGTGTTAGTGAACCTTCACTTAGTCTTGTAGGTGACGTTATCACATTTTGACAAGAGTGAGTGTTCAAAAGAGATTTAAATATCATCTTTGTATGATTTTCGGCAAGAAAATTAATATTGAAATCGCCACCTAATATTATGTGGCATTTTTGAGCATTGACAAATTCTAAGAGTGAATGTGTGAAGGTGAAAAATGAAGATACATCACCAGATGGCGGGCGATAACACGTACATAATATGTATTTTAGCGATTTTAGTGCAAGCACATCGAAGTTAGGAGTAGAACAGGAAAACTCAGGGAGCAATTCGTACTCGATATCATTGGAAATTAGCATGGATACACCGCCACTACGTTTACCTACACGGTTAACAAAATAAGGTTTGTAGCCAGGTAGTTTAACCACATCCCCTTCGCAATCAAACCATGTCTCTGAAAACATCACTACATTAAATCTGATATTGGCCATGTTAAAGAAAACCTCGAGGTCGCCGTTCTTATTCCGGCCCGACCTCAGGTTAAAATGTATGCAGTTCAAGCACTGGCGAGAATCATTTAATGAACAACCGTCTACTTCTGCTGCGTCAACTAAGTTGCTCACATAAGAAGCCATCGTAGAAGGGTTAGAAATTGTGTCCTGACCCGGCGTTATGAAACGGCCAACTCGTAAAATGTGCGCAAAGACGGCTCAGCTCTAGTGCACCCCACCCGTACTCGAGGTGGAGTATCTGCCTGGCATTAAGGACCATGGTCATGATCAGATATACGAGGGCGCGTGCGCTAAGATATGTCGTTTCATTTGGAAAGTTTTGTGAGAGTGATATTGGCATAGCTGCAATTTCTAGCGCTCCAAGTGTGAAGAAAAATACTTCGAGCATCTGCAGGCAAAAATGGCTGACATGTACTGTCATGGGCGATAAAAGCGTTTGTTTCGGGTAGGCGTTGGTGCTATATTTCCTTTGTCGCAATCTATTCTGGCTTATTTTGAAAGCTTCCGCTGTATGCAGTGAGATTTTTTTATGAAATGGTGAGAATGCCACGCGTTCGGCATCGTTGTAGAAGAACTTTATAGATTTGGCGACTACCCTCCAAGGAGCGCAGTTTTGCATAATCACCTCCATTGTTTTTTTTGTTTTTTATTCCTAGCTGGCAAAATGAGACCTCTCATTAATCCTCTCTAAATCATATTCCTGCTTGATGATTAGTACTCCAGAGTCATCAGATTTTTTGCGTCGATTTTGCCATTGCGACACCAAACATACTTCCAGCCAAAAGAACGTTTTCTGGCCGCAGCCAGTCCCAGACGACACTCGAGAGTAGGGCACAGATGTTCATTTACGAACACAGGCGATTGTGAAGTATTGCCAAGGTCAGAATTCTTCAGGCGCAGCTTCCTAGCTTTTTCGAGCAAGGCATCCCTCTTTTGGCGCTGACAGAATTGAACAACAATGCAAGTGGGTTTATTCTTGGACGGCACGCGGTGGCAAGTCTCAATGTCATCAGGGGCAATCGCCACACCGGCGAGCTCACCAAGATCACGGACAATGCTAGTGACGTCCTCGTCAGGTTTTTCATCTAGGCCCTTGATTTCAATGTTTTTGTTTCTCGAGTACTGTTCTGCGTGTCAGACGGAACTCAGTGTCAGCAAGGCGCTTCTTAATCGCATCAAGCTCAGCACGCAGTTCATCGTTTCCTTGTCTTAGGGCAGCATTTTCTGCCTTAACGTCACTACAATCCTCCTTCAGCTCTTCAAAAACTTCATTCATGCGAGTCATGTTTTTCTCGTTTACACGTAATTCTGCTCGCAGCTTTCGCATATCGGCACATAAATCCCGCTCAACCGCTTCACGGGCGGCCTTTATCTCCTGTCTCAGTTCTTTCCTCAGATCGTTGATTTGTTTGGTCATTTTGAAGACAGCACACAGAAACGAAAAAAAAGTAACTTCACTAATACAGTGCCGATTCAATACAACATCAATTAAGAGCACACAAGGGCAGCAGCAACACCGAATAAAAGAGAGGCTCAAGCAGCATGATAAGAAACAGCCGACAAACCAACCTGTAAAAACAGATGAGATGGAAACTCAAAAACAGAGCCAGCCGCGCTGCCACTGCTGCCAATGAACGGTGCGTGTGCCGGACAGTTCCTTTTATGCACTTCGACGACCCTGGCGCCACCAAAGTCCCATTGCACAGGAGCGAAGGTAGTTTCCGCACGCCTAGTCAGTACTGACGTCGACGCTGATGATTTCCTTCTTGCTTGCTCTGGCAGACACTTGCGCAGGAATGAATATCGGGATTCTGTAAAAAGAGATGAGATGGAAGCTCAGAAACGTAGCCAGCCGCGCTGCCACTGCTGCCAATGAACGGTGTGTGTGCCGGACAGTTCTTTTTATGCACTTCGACGGCCCTGGCGCCACCAAAGCCCCATAGCGCAGGAGCGAAGGTAGTTTCCGCACGCCCAGTCGGTACCAACGTCGACGCTAATGATTTCCTTCTTGCTTGCGCTGGCAGACGCTTGCGCAGGAATGATTATCGGGATTCTGTAAAAACAGATGAGATGGAAGCTCAGAAACAGAGCCAGCCACGCTGCCACTGCTGCCAATGAACGGTGCGTGTGCCGGACAGTTCCTTTTATGCACTTCGATGGCCCTGGCGCCACCAAAGTCCCATTGCACAGGAGCGAAGGTAGTTTCCGCACGCCCAGTCAGTACTGACGTCGACGCTGATGATTTCCTTCTTGCTTGCTCTGGCAGACGCTTGCGCAGGAATGATTATCGGGATTCTGTAAAAACAGATGAGATGGAAGCTCAGAAATGTAGCCAGCCGCGCTGCCACTTCTAAGCATCTATTTTTCATCTTTTCCATTGCTTTCCTCAGGGTTTCAAGGCCTAGTTCTTCCAGTAAATGAACTGCGGAACAGCGACATCACTTCGAGTCAAATTTGACTTCGTTAAAGTTCTTCTGAATGGCGGAGAGGGCTTTTCTTGAAACATGCTTGCTGGTAAGATGGCGAAGCCAGCTCCTTTATCGCACTGCAATGCAACAAGACTCTGTTGGTGCAGATAAGTGGTCACTTTTAGAAAATGGGGTTTGCTATTGTCTTTTGTTGCTCTTGAGGCAGGCTATCCCATTTTCAATTAGGCACTCCCTGTCCTTTTCCATTGCTCTTGCCACCATTTGATGAACAAACACGATTAATGCTAAACAAGAATAATGAGCACGGTGCCGGGTTATATTTCACTTGGGAATCACCTACAGATGGCCGGCCGTATTCAGTTAGATATTGAATTATATTTTACCAACCTTAATGTGTGCTGGCTGTACCATCCACAAACCAAAAAGCGTCTGTTGCACTTTGACAGCGCGCACTCCAAGATTCAAAATCCTGCACGCACCGCATGGCCACTTGCATCCGAGAGCAATTCAGGCGTTTGCAAGGAGCAGGATTCCCCATAGGCGTACTAGCAGTGTGTGAAAGCCTTTTGCAAAAACTGAAAGCCTCATAGGATCACTGTAGTGAGCAGGGAAGAGAAGAAAACAAAAGCAAGACTCCTGTCCAGGTAATGCCACATTTTCATAGGTTTTCATAGGCAGCGCGTTGTAATGTTCAAGTTGTTTTTTCTGCCCCATGCATGCTTTCCAAGGTCTGCACCAGGAAAGGGAAAAAAACAAGATGACTGCACGATGAAACATGAAAGGAAACCGGCGCAGAAGTCTGGAACACAATGCCTATTAATGTGAAACTTGCAAATAAATTTAAGCTCTGCAACTAGTTTTTCTTTATTAGCAACCAGGAAGGGCCTTGACCTCCACCTTTTTTCTTTAATGGTTTGTTGACCTTTGTGAACTTTTATTTCCTGTTCCTTATCGCTCAGTTTTTTATTTAAGTGTAAGTTCAAGTGCGTATTTTGTTCCAAGCCGGCGGCGACAGATGCGGCCCTTTTATAGCCGGCGAAGTCTATGATGATGTCGATGATGGCAGCCACTCAATGTCCGGGAGGCTATATTCCGGCGGCGGTGCAGGCAAATCCAGTATCGGTGACGCTGTTATTCCAAGATAGGTGCATTGTTCCAAGCCATTCTTTATTCCCGTTTATGTGTTTCTTTTTCTTTTATTTTAAAAATTTTTTCCTCCTTACGGCTGTCTGGTGTATTTTATTTTATTTTGCACTAGATCGTTTCACTAGCCGCACGGCTATCTGTCCAAATATTTCTTTATGTAATGCCTTGAACTTTCGAAAATAAAGAATGCTTTGACTGACTTTAAAGGTGTACAAAAGAGGAATCCGAACTCGTCTTTTTACCACGGGAACTCGATCTACACGTTATGAGCATTCTTAGAAACTTCAAATTATTGTCCTAATTTAAATGGAATGAAATGTCCCGGCTCCCGCTTTTTTAAACTCAATGCTGAAGGTAGGAGGAGTCAACCAACGCGTGGAGTGCCTTTCAGCCAGTCCCGCGGCGACTTCACTGTCGTTTTTACCTTGTTTTTAAGGTTTCTGTGAATAAATAGCCTCAGTCGCAAACAACATAGCCACAAATTAGGCTCACAGAAATAAAAATACGCGTGGACTCTTTGATTTATGTATCACTCCACCGATGGCAGAGCGGCAAGCTGCCACGGGACGGGCTGAAAGGCACTCCACGCGTTGGTTGACTCCTCCCATCCTTAACGTTGAGTTAAAAAAAAAAAGGCGGGAGCCGGGACGTTTAATCCGGTTTAAATTAGAGAAATCTGTCACACAGGACAATAATCTCGAAGGTTCTAGATATGCTTGAAACATGTAGACTGAGTTCCCGCGGTAAAAAGAGTTCAGATTCTTCTTTAATGCGCCTTAAAGATCAGCTAACAGAAAAACAGAGCATGAGGTCATAGAGATGTATTTTATAAGCAAGGCTGGGAAGAAGTGCGTCAGCATGTTTTTCATTAATTTTGGAGAATGAAAAGTTGGGCTAAGGAAAAAAAAAAACAGCAGAAGGGTGCAGACGTAGAGAAGGATGACGCTGGACTTATAACCAACTGGCCCAGTTCTCTACCCTGCTAAAGTTGCGCTAGTTCATGATGAAACAGAGACACAGACATCAGGACAAGCGCCTTAAGGCGAAGAGGATGTAAGGATGTCTTCTTCCTTGTCTCCGTTTTGTTTGTGGCCCCATTTTCATCTTTTATTAATTTACCTGACAGTGGGGTTGAATTCCTGAATGGCTACTTGTAGGTGTTAACCAAGTTTTGAAGAGTGCTTTCCACAAGCACCCGTTCCTGTTGTTGTGAACTGAAATGGTTTCACATTTTTTTCCTGTTTTTCTGTTTTTACCCCTTGGCATTGTATTAGCATTTACTTCCCTTGTTATCCTCATTCCTCATAAATGCATATCCCATTTGCCCACGGTCATTTTGCTTTTCGACCCCACATGTTTGTTTTAGTGTGGAGCCTTGTACACTCCTGTGTTCGTGTTTCTTGTTTTTCTTTCATTTTATTTTTGTTTCTCTCTTTTTTAATTTTTACTAGTGTAAGACATACAACTGGGGTTTGCTGCCGCAGCGGCCAGTGCCGCCGAAGGAGAGAAAGCTGAAGAAGACGAAGCTGACGCAGTTCAGTTTGCGAAGAAGACGAAGCTGATGCTCTCGAACTCTTGGCTTGGAGCTACGCTGTGTCAACAAAGTTTTTGCCTGTCCACATTTCTTGTGCATCTGATTTGCGTCTTTACACTAGGTATAGTTTCACACCTCCTGTTTGTTTTCAGCCTGATCTCTGTTTCAGTCTGATCTCTGTTTTACTTCCCTCGCCATGCTCGTTCTTGATAACTGTATTTACTATTCCCTGTTGTCATTCCTCCTCTCTTCCCCACGTTTGTCTTAGCATGGAGCCTTGTCGGCTCGTTTTAATTTTTCCTTTCCTTTTTCTAGTTACTCGGATTAGTTTTACAAATCATGCTGGCTCTGCGTAGGAGCGTTGTACACTCCCTTCATCTTTCTCTTTTTACTCGATCTACGTTTTTAATTTTATTCATTTTAGCCACGTTATTTGTCTGGCCTTGAACTTATACGCCAAAGTTTCAAAAAGCGCACTGTACCAGTGATTAAGTTTGAGTAGGCGTTGTATCCTTTTCTTCACTAGTCTGCTGTTCTCATTTTTCATGCACTATTCATTTGATTGTGCTGTTCTTTGTGCACACTCATTGCCCGATACTCCTATATATTCGACGTGGTGGCTTTCTCCAAAATAAAACTTAAGTTAGTGCCTGTCCCGTCTGCATCTGTATCGTCCAGGTCTATGCTACGTAAATGTCCCCACTGATGCAGGCTACACCACGTGTGCACCGCAGGTACCGCAGCCGTACACACCTGGCAAGTACAGATCTGGGCACCACGCCTCCGCCTGCTCGTGTCTGCTCCCGTGAGACTGGCGCTGGCATAAGCGTGGGAGCGCAGGCGCGGATTCGGGGCTTTGGTTGTGCACCCGCCACAGCGCCATGACAGAGGAAGCAAACTGAGGTGAAACCACACACAGCAAGAGTCATTCACTCGAGATGGATGCTTCGAGATTTCCTCCATACGCCACCATGTTGGATCAATTCAGACACCCTCTATAGATTTTTTTTACTCAAATACCTTGCGGGCTCTGACCGGAGTATTATGTGAGGGGGGTTACACAGCTGCAGTGCGAAACAGAAGCAAATAGAAGATGGTTATTTTAACACCGTTATACAAAAGTAAGCAACCAAGCAGAAAATAGAACTAGTTTGAAAAACACTTCAGTACACAATTCAGAACAAAATGCTGCCTATTTTTTCTTTGCAAAATAGCATAATCTGAGATGTGAACAAAGTTGTCAGGAAGACTATTCCAATAAATGATTGCTCGGGGCAGGGCTGATGAGTTGAATGCAATGGTCCTTCCTGAAAGGCGCTTAAAAGTGAGGTGATTATGCAATCGGTGAGATATGCGGGCTGTTTGTGTAAGAGGTAGTGTGGAAGAATGATGGCTGTAAACAATTTTTATGGAAGAGGCAGATAAGTGCTATTGTTCTGCGAGATTCTAAGGATGGAAGGGACAACGGGAATGTGGAAATTTTGAATAGGCGACGCATGCTCTGGATGTTACCAAAAGGATCACAAGTTTGTTGTTGCGCCACCTATACCACTTGTCTGGGCAAGAGACCACCACTGCAAGTCGACGGTATAAGGTTGGAATTTTCATTAGCAGAGCCGATTTGTATGCAAATTGCTTACTTCTGCCACATGCAGCTCCATGAACTAATGGCAGGAATGGGCTCGTAATACCTGCGGCTCGGAGGAACCTACCTCAGAACCCATAAATAGGTGTAGGCCAATTTCAGGTGGCCATTTTTGCATAGCTTCTTAAATGAGCGCTACCAAGGTTCACTGCACTGTCTTTTCATGTAATGGCCCTGTGTGCTGAGAGTATTAGAAAAATTCACTTCAAAGCAAAAAACCACTAGTGATCTCTTGCACAACTGGATCGCAGTACACCACCTGCTATCATCAATACAAAGACTGTGGCTTTTTGTTACCCAAAGCTCCAACACATTTATTTGCCTTTTAGAAAGTACTTACACTCTTTTTCAGCACCACTTGATATGTCAGCACAAAATCCCAGGACTGCAGTTATTAACTTTTAGGTCTGAGCAGCACTGTGACGTATTAAATGTGCTGGCCAAAAATCCCCGTTCTTTCTGATTAAAGAGCTGTGCAGGTGACAGATAGACCACGACTCAAAAGTTACGCTGGACAGGATCCATGATGAGAGCCCCGTCTTTGGTTACTGATATGAGCGCGCAATTAAATTTTCATCACTCATTTTTTGCAGTTGCTTTCTGTATCCATAATGCCAGGAATCCAGTGTACAGAAACTATGGAAGCGCACCCTTGTTATCACATGATTAACTTAATGTACCTTCAATATGGCTTTTCCTCTAGAGGTTGCATTTTACGCATGATTTGCAGTAACACCCTGCTTTCTCTCTCAATGCAGTGTCAGCACTACACAGGTGCCTCAAGATCCAATCCTGCTCCATTTTGCAACAACGCCTGCCCAAGAACAATGTCCTGCAGTTTCCACCTTTTAACACCTGTGTGCATGATAAGCTCTTTGCTACAGTGCAATCACAAAGACAAACTCACAGTGTCTCGGTGGCTGGTTCGATGGGGGGCAGGCCCATGGCATCCACGCGGAAGACCGCGTCGTCACAGCGTCCTTCAGCAAGCACAAAGCTGTTCTCCACAAACAGATCAGCCGTAAATTTCTGCGGAGCATTCATGTCAAGGCAAAGCATCTCCCATTGCACTTCACCAGCCACAGCTACAGCAACCTCCCCTTGGACATTCTCTTTTCCCTTGCTCTGGCCATTCATGATCCACAGAGGGTAACTGCTCCTTTGCATTGCTCAGCATTCTTCACATTCATTGTGAGGCTAATCAGCAGGGTGACCAGCAAGAACAAGCCTGCTCCATGCACTCTCTCACTCAAGGAGGAATGTGGTCGCTTTGCAGCCACCAGAACAGGACTTGGCCACCCTGGTGCAGTACTTGGCCGCAACCTCCTATATGAACAAACCCTCTCAGACCCCAGCAGCTGCGCAGGGCCTGTGATGCAGTGGAGGGCGCCAAGAACCTCCGCCGCCATTGGAACTGAACCTGGCAACATTTAATGCTACAGCCTTATCCAGTGGGGCTAGCCTGGCAGTGCTGTTCGAGAAACTATCGGGCGTTAAACGGAATGTCGTAGGGCTTAGTGAGGTTAGGAGGGCAGGTGAAGCATATACAGTGCTAAAGGGTGGGCATGTACTACGCTATCGTGTCGTAGATTAGCGGACATACGAGAACAAGGCATTTAAGGCAGAAAGCTGGGCTAGTTGATATTCAGACAGAGAGGACACAGTAGTAGCGCTAAAAGCAGGGATGACAGGATAGAAAAAGACAACACAGGAGTTAGACATCAACTGACTGTATTCTCAGAAATACCACGCATTTATAGGTGACAATCAGGTGCAAAAATCAACAATCAAACCGCATGCGTGACGGCACTTCCTGGTACAAGAATTTCAATTCCTTAGTAGAAAAATAAATATTCGGTTCACGCACGCACAACTGCATTTGCATATATCACACGTTTCTGCTCAAGAAATGGGGACAAGTTTCTTCATTACGTTTACTTCGTCTGCAGTGTGCTGCCAAGTGTCCAGGGCCTAATATAGCAGCTGCCAGAGTCTTGTGCTCCATGAAGTGAATGTTGACACAACGGCCAGTTTGGCCGATGGATGTAGCATTTTCCACAAGCTAGCGGATGTCAGGGTGGTGGCATACCCAATGAAATCTCGGAACGTGATGAGTAGTTGCTGCCACAGATGGCGCTGTGATCTCAGGGTGGTAGCAGACCCCATGAATCTCGAAACGTGATGAGTAAGAGCTAACGCTCTTAAAAGATATGATTAGGGAAATCCAGAACGTGAAAGCCTCTAACCTCAAAAAAATAAAAATGGCAGAGTTATCAAAGCTAATCAATAAGCATAAGGTAACTGACATAAGGAAGTATAATATAGCATGCCCTAAAGAGGTAGGCTAAAAACTAAACTAGGCATAGGCAAAAATCAGATGTATACACAAAGAGACAGGGTCGGCAATGCCATTAGCAATATGGATAAAATAGTAGTTACGGTAGCCGAAGTACCCGAAGAGTTCTACACTAATCTATACAGTAGCCAATGTAATCAGGACATTAATGAGACAGACAGTAGAGCAGAGCAATGAAACATCCTGCAAGTAACAAAAAAGGAAGTAGGGAAAGCCTTTGGAGTAATGCAAAGGGGGAAAGCAGCTGGTGGGGATCAGGTAACAGCAGATCTCTTGAAGGATGGAGGGGAGATTGTGCTAGAAAAATTAGCCACCCTGTATATGCAATGCCTTCTGACCTTGAACGTACCAGAAGCTTGGAAGAACGCTAACATTATTTTAACATTAAAAAGGAGACGTCGAAGACTTGAAGAATTGGGGTGCAATAAAGCAAAAAACGAGAACAGAGACAAGTTGACAGACAAGCACTGACTTCCAAGCGACTTTTATTCAATGAGACAACTGCATGTAAACTGGTGACAAATGCAGAGTTGCATTTCTTGACAAGGTGATGCACCATGTAAGGTCCTTTTCTTGGTTGTTTTTTGAAAGCACTAGATACGTGGCTGCCTCATTTAATACAAATGACGAAATTGGAAGACACCTACCAAAAGAATGGAGATGGAAAGACGTACCACCGGAGCCTTGTTCACAATGAGGCAGAATGTAGTAGTGTTGCTTTTTTATGCACAGCGCATGAGCAAACCCAGGAATCTTACGTAGACTGGGGGCAAATTTCCATTATTTCAATTAAGCATATTTGCTGCCGTCTGGATGATAAATGATTCAAGACAGAGCCGCGACTTTTGTCCCTTTCTTTCGTGGCCACGCGTGCCTCTGCCCTGTTTATGTTGTGTGTGGCAGATACTGAGTGCCCGGCAAGTGCATTTTGATCTGCACGCCGGTTCCTGAGATCACTCTGGTGATCACGCAATCTTCGTTCGTGGTCACCTGTGACTCACCAATATACACGAACGGACAGTCGGAACACGAAACTGCATACACCACGCCGGGCAATTTTTTTTTTTGGTTTATCATTCACTTGCACCAGCTGACTCTGACTCCTCAGTTTTTTTTAGCTGGCAATGTGGGATCTGCATGTCACAAGAACGTAAGATACGCGCCAGCGTTTCACTGATGCCTGGATAATATGAAACCACAACTCTCTTCCGAGTACCTAAGGTTGGTTGCAGCACCGGGCATTCAAGTTGGCGTTGTATATAGTCAATGACATGTCCAGGGTATCCACAAAAGGACAAATCACGGCGTATGTACTATGCTTAAGTGACCAGGTCTTCCCGTCTGGAACAGACGTTTTTAAGAGCATTAGCTCTTAATAATCACGTTTCTAAATTTCGTGGGGTCTGCTCCCACCCTTGATCACAGCGCCATCTGTGGCAGCAACTAATCATCACGTTTCGAGATTTCGTCACGGTCCAATATGGTGGATAGAGGGAATTATGTGAGTATGACGTCAGGGGACGAAATGGCGGCATATTTTCGGTTCCTCGAATCCAAGATGGCCACCATTAAACTTGGTTGTGAACTCTCATCCCTCCCCCTTTACCAAAAAATATCCTATAACGGGCAGGAAAACTGTCCTGTTACGGGACAGCTATACAAGTATACATTCGTTCTGCTATATATACTCGGACAACAACGGGCACCCATCCGGTGACAGTTGTATACCGAATTTGGTAGGCAAATAAAACCCTATGTGTAGTGTTATAGAAATAAAACCACAATTAAATAATAGGTAAACGTTGTACACATGCAATTACTAATTGAAGTGTTACCATATCGCACAGCAAGCCGAATTTTAGGTCCCCTTTGACCCCCCAAACGAAGCAAAGTCCGTTTGGGACTTATCTTGAGGGGGTGCATCTCGACAATGGGTAGACGTGCATCGTAATTTCTCTGATAGATAGCGCTAGGCGGCGATCGTACTGGGAACATACAGGATGTTTAAGCAGGAAATTGCCAAATTGCCAAAGAAAATATCTATGATAATTGTAGGGATAGCTCTTTGTTGTTTGAGGCCAGGACGGGAGTTTTGCGGACTGACATATAGAGTCAGGTACCATGAGATAGACACGTTGTGTGTCGCGTGCGGAGAGGAGGAGGAAACGGCTGAACACTAGATACTTTTCTGTAAAGGGCTTCACCCTACAGTAGAAAGCAGCGGGGCTGATTTATCCAAGGCATTGGGGTGTAAGGACAGTAAAGGGAAAGTAGATTTTAAGCAGGTAGAAGTAACCAATTGCGAAGGTTATCTGATTGGTGGCTAAATTCAAGACAAGAGTAAAATTTCACAAGTCATGGCTAGGTGGCTTGAACCACCGCCCAATTTAAAGGGTTCAGCCTTATCCATCCATACATCCGCCAAGCGGCGTGCATGCACGCGTAGCCGAGCATGGTGGCAATCCACCCCCTTTTAAAGGGTATTACATTCCGTTTCTCGAGACGAGCGGCGCATTCGTCTTCACTTTCTTCATCTAGTAAACCAAACAGCTAACGCTCGTTACTTCGTCTTCCAGACGGTGGCGGCCTTTTCCGACGGAGGAGTAATGAAACTACAGAGCATTTTTGGAAATCAGGGTGCACAGACTCACCTAATAGAACTTAATTGGAAGTCAGCACTTGTGTGTCGGCTTGTCTCTGTTAATGTTTTTTGCTTTGTTGTGCTGCAATTCTTCATGGAACACCAACTAGCCCGAACAATCACCTTAAAGGGTCAAGGACTTGCAAAATTACAGACCAATCAGCTTACTGTCCATTGCCTATAAGGAATTTGCTAAGGTAATCGCTAATAAAATCAGGACAACCTTAAACCTCAATCAACCAGATGATCAAGCAGGCTTTCGTAAAGGATAATCCACAATAGATCATCTTCACACTATCATTCAGGTGATAGAGAAATGCACAGAATATAACCAACCCCTATATGTAGCCATCATTGATTACAAGAAAGCATTTGACTCAGTGGAAATACGTATTTACTCGAATGTAACACGAGGGGTGACTTTACATGCTGCCCAGTGGGAAAAAATAAAACCACGAATGTAACGCGAGGCTTAAGGACGCAAAACAAGGTACCTTTAGTAGACATCGTGGCCAACATGTTTATTCATCTTCCTCGCTTTCGGAGGGCGAGTTCTCGGAAACGGAGTCCTTCCGCTATCGAAGTCTCCCAATAACTTCTGTCGTATCGATGTTGTTTGCCGCAGAGAATCCATTCCTCTTCATGAACGCTTGGGCCCACCCACGAGATGCTCTGAACCTCCCATCTCCAGAGCAACGTCTCTAACAGGGAGAAACAATCTCGCCAATGCAATTTACTGCCTGCCTACAAGAGGTATTCCTAGGCCAGGATAGGGAATAAGAGTTAATGGGGGATAAGAGTTAATGGAGAATACCTAAATAATCTGCGATTCGCTGATGGCATTGCCTTGCTGAGTCACTCAGGAGCTGAGTTGCAAATCATGATCAATGAGTTAGACAGGCAGAGCAGAACGGTGGGTCTAAAAATTAACGTGCAGAAAACCAAGGTAATGTTCAACAGTCTAGCAAGGGAACAGCAGTTCACAATTGGCAGCGAGGTGCTGGAAGTGGTAAACGAATACGTCCACTTAGGCAAGGCAGCGACCGCAGATCAGGACCAGAAGAGTGAAATACAGTACAAACTCTATGATATGATCACGGTTTATACGATCTTTTGACTATCCTGGCCGAGGTACATTATGTACAATGGCCAAAAATTTGGATGTTCCGAACACACTTCCGCGCCACTATGGATGATACGAATGTGTGCAAACTTGCGTATAAGTGAGCGGTTTCGTGCAGTCCGTACTACATTGCCAGTTGCGCAGTACACACCGAGTAGTGAATGGCGGCCACACGGCCGTATATAAATCCCATCAGCAGTGAACAGATCCATATTGTGAATATCACATCTCCTTTGGAACTTGTTTGTGGACATGTGGTTAGCGAATGCAAGTTTTATCTTTTGTGCCTGCTATCGACTGCCACTTTCGCCTGTTACATTTTGTGCTGACCCACATGTACTAAGCGAGGTAGTCACGCGCTTTCCATCATCGCCGCTTTTTTCCTCTTGGTTACTTTAGCTTTCTGGCAATTAACTGGTACAATGATTATTTGCCTACGTGTGATAGCTCATCTGAGAACTCTTCTTTCATTACCCTAAGTCTGGACTTTAAAGCAGCTTGTACTTCAACCTACTTGACGCACGCAACATTCAGTTAACATTCTAGATCTTATTCTCATGACTGCACCTCATTTAATTCCTTTGTTAACCCTTCTACCTGGTTTTAGTGATCATTGCATTATTCACTTCGACATTCAAGCTTCAGTCTCTATCAAGAAATCATCGAAAGTCATTCGCGATTATAGAAATGCTGATTTTCTTGCTATAAACGGCAAATTAGAAAAATTCATTGATTACTATATTCCCAGTTTTGAAACCCGTTCAGTTGAGCAGAACTGGACTTAATACAAAGAAAAAGTGGCCGCACTAATTACTGAACATATTCCTCAAAAACGAAAAAATTTGGGCTAATGCTCTGTGGTTTAATGTATTCTTAAAACTTTTGCTGAAGACTATTTCGGTGCGCTAAGACACCATAGACATCTGATCTTTGGAATGCATACTTCGCTGCTAATGCAGCATATAAGGAAGCAGTCTTGGAAAGTAAAATCGAGTTCTACCAGCCAACCTTACCGTGCCTCCTTAAAGATGATCTAAAAAAAAGTTTTGGAATGTGGTCAGTAATAATAAGATTAATACTGTTGTTCTTCACGATCAATGCAGTAACCCTGTAAATGATCACGACTGATAAGGTATTTGCTTCGTGTTTTTCAACCACTTTTACTACTAATCACCTAGTTGTTCGCCATTGTGAATATGTTCCACTGTACGTATCCTTTAACTATTGATTCTGCTAGTAATGCCTCTGATTCAAAAACAAAAGCTTTCTTCCTGTGCGGGCGTTAACGGTATCAATATCAAATTTTTAAATTTTTGAAAAGTACAGCTACACACTCATCATTGATATTATGTGAGATTTGTAGTCAAGGGTCTGACGGAATCCCGTCTGGTCGGGATGGTACATGATACTAGTGAGTTGCACCGACCAAAAATTAAGATGAAATGACGTTTCGGCTCCCACACGGGAGCCTTGTTCACAATGAGGCAAAACGTTGCGGTGGTGCCTTTTTTATGCGGCGTATATGCGATCCCAGGCATCTCGCGTAGGTAGGTGGCAAATTCCCGTCATTCTGATTGATAGTATGCGCTGTGAATATCTGCCCAATCTTTGCAGTCTGGCTGTATTCCAAGTGAATGAAAGGTAGGGAAGGTGGTTCCTTTGCATAAATCAAGAATTACTCATTCACCCCTTAATTACAGGCCAATCTCATTGACCAGTGTTCCATGCAAGATCCTTGAACACATCATTTACTAGCACCTTGTCTCTTTTCTAGAAAATAACTCATTTTTTACTTCATGTCAACATTGTTTTAGAAAATCCTTTTCATGTGAAACGCAGCTGGTGTCTTTCACAAATGATTTATTTCAGGCAATGGACGACGGAAATGTAATGGACTGCATCTTCTTACATTTCGCCAAAGTATTTGATGCTGTTTCTCATCAATTACTTTTTCTTAAGCTCAATGCTCTGAGTATTGACAACAAGATTTTAGGCTGGATTAAGTGTTTGTTGTCTAAATGTTCTCATTATGTCTCCATTACCAACCATGGTTCATCTTTTACCGCTGCAACTTCTGGTGCTCTGCAAGGTTCTGTTTTAGGGCCTCTTTTGTTCCTAATTTATATTACTGAGCTACCATCAAAAGTAACGTCTCATATAAAATTGTTTGCTGATTATTACAATCTATCGCGTTATTTCTGACCCCTCTGACAGTGTGGCGTTACAAGATCACCTTAACTCTGTTTTTTTCTTGGTGCACGGATTGGCTTATGACCCTTAACGTTACTAAATGTAAACACATGCGAGTCTCTCGCCGCCTTTCTAGTGATCACACCGCCTATTTCTCTGGCAGTTTTTTACTAATGTCAGTAACATCTTTTAAATACCTTGGTGTTCACATCACAAATAATCTATCCTGGAAAATACATGTTGAATTTCAGTCAAATAATGCTAATCGCATGTTTGGATTCTTTCGCCGCCATTTCTCATCAGCCACCGTGCCTGTAAAACTCCACCTATACCAGGTGTCTCAGGGAAAATGATCACTCGTGTTTAAAAATAGAGTTTTTGAGTTAAACGGAAGCTTTTTCCGGCATTACTATGCCAGCGTTGGCTGACATCAAAAAACAGGTGAATCATCTTAACTAGTTAAGTGATAAACTAAATTCTAATAGTTAACTTTTTAACCATTATCAATAGGCAACTGATCACAATTAGAGATTTGTAGCCGGCTGTTAATAACAGCCATATCATTTTTTAGAATTTCGAAAACACCATTACTCTCGCCACTGTGGCACCACAAAATTTGGCTACACCGCGCTAAGATACATGCACTTTCGAAACATATGCAGGCAAAGCAACCCCTCCAGTGGTTGTAACTAGTCGAAATAGCCAAATTTTGTCGTGCCACAGCGGCGAGAGCAATGGAGTTTTTAAAATTCTAAAAACTGATATGGCTATTATTAACGGCTGTCTACAAATCTCTAATTGCAACCAGGTGCCTATTGGCGATACCTTATTTTTAAAATTAGTGATCACCTTCCCTGAAACACCTGGTATGGTGCTTTAATAAGACCAAAACCGGAATACACATGCTCAGTTTGGGACCCCGGTCATCTCGTCCTTTCACACACTATTGAATCCATTCAGAACCGCGCCGCACGCTGTATTTTCTCGAACTACTCAAGAACTGCTAGTGTATCTGCTACGAAATCTGCCCTTAATCTTCCTGAATTTGCTTTCTGTTGCAGGTACTTTCACCTTTGTCTGTTTCATAAAATTTACAGTAACATCACTCTTAATCAACAATTACTTACTCCTCCATCGTACGTGTCATTCCACATCGACCACCGGTTTAAAGGGGCCCCGAAACACATTTTCAGTGCATTGTTTTGCCTGTTGGTTGCATAGAATGAATTATAGTGATGCTATTAGCATCGGTCGTACCGTGTATACTGTGGTTTTTAATATTTTATTTAGCTCGCAAAAACAAATTCGAGGCACTGACGATGTCACCATACAGTGGTGGTTTTTAGCAGCGGATATGACATCACTTTGCGCCAGCTTGATGATTGGACAAAGAGTAAATATACTGCAAATTGCGTTAACTAGAGATACGTTTTGTCAAGTTTTTGTGTTTATATTACATTAACAAAACCAACTTGTTTGCCCTAGATAAAAGCACTGTAAATCAAGTAAAACAAAAACACGCCACCAGAGGCACTGGCTACTTTTTGCATCGAAGGACTTTGCGCCTCTGTAAACATCCTACGACCTAGCACTAAACACTTATGGCTACTCTCTATGTATCTGATAGCGGCTTTGCGGAATCGATCCGATCGAGCCATTGCACTCTAAAAGCGTTCGTTTCGGTCGCAAGAAAGGATGCGTTCATTTCACATTTAGCAGGCAGTGCGCATCGTCAGCTTGTGGAGGATCTCCGGGCGGTGGTGCCAGATGGTGCCACGTTCCCGTCAATAGCACGCGCTCTTGCTCGCCATGGCCAACCAACACGCTAGGAGCGACGGGCGATGGTTGGCGGTAAGCAGGAGTGGTACGCGCTATGCTAAATGTGTCTGATATCTTGCGCAGGCTGTCACATTGTCGCAGTATCTCGCGCTCGAGTTCGGATCCATAAGTAAGAGAACGTCACTCATCAGTGTTCCCTTCTGCGCCATCGACGTGACGCTGAAGCATTGCTTGGGTCAGCTGGACGTTCACATGATTGTTGTAACCATGCAAACGGCGCTGCCAGCCTTGGCATGAACGAGTTACAGAGAACAGGCAACCATGGAGCGCAAACTTCCACCACGTGCTAAGATAGGCTGTTTTTATTGGTCGCACTGGGTGTCGTCATTGGGAGAGTGAAATTGGAATGGGAAGCTCCTCGAAAATCGAGTTGAGGGCAGCATTTTGTTTGCTTGTATTTTGAAATTTCTTCATTGAATAACTCCCGTTCCTATGCAACGATTCTCGTAATTCTTTATTGAGTCAGCATCTGTGTGACAAAGAATCCATCTGAAGCTCAAGCGGTATTTCACAGCCCCTTTAAAGTTGGCGTCTCGCAAAGCCGCACTATTACTCGTTCGTTTATTCCTTGCACTTGTAATGAGTGGAACGACCTCCCTCCCTCCATCACTACAATAAGCAAGGCTGAAGCGTTCAACAACGATTTTGTATGCTCCTCCTCTCTGTAATGGCCTTGAGAGTATGGAAATAAATAAATAAATGTGAATGCATTTCTCGTGCTTATGCTAATGAATTTTGGTCGTTTTAGATGACATGATTATTTTTAGTGGTCCCATGAGATTGATATCATCAAATTCTACTATAACTTGAAGGATCAGAATAGGGCACAGCGCATATGGCAGGTTCTCTCAGATCATGAATGGCAGTTTACTAATATCCCTCAAGAAAAAAATATACAACAGCTGTATCTTACTGGTACTCACGTACAGGGAAGAAACGTAAAGGCTAACGAAAAGGGTTCAGCTTAAGTTAAGGAAAACACTATGGAAAGGAAGATGATAGGTATAATATAAAGGGACAGAAAGAGGGCAGAGTGGGTGAGAGAACAAACACGAACATCCTACTCAAGATCAAAAAGAATGCAAGGGCAAGATAACCAATGGAGGGTAACGGAGTGTATTCCAAGAGAAGGAAACCATAGGTGACAGAAAGCTAGCTTGTGAGGCTGGCACAGGACGGTCAGTTGGAGAGGATATAGGGGAAAGGCCCACAGGGCTACAGTGTACGTAGCCCAGAATGCCTGTTGATGTTTCAGACGAAAGGAGTGATTTTACACATTCCATAAAGACCATGCTGGTGTCCCATCAAAGGATACAGTGCCAGAGGTGTCCAGTTGTACAAAGCCAGTCATGTCCTCGAGGAAGTACTTGCCCTGCCAAACAGCAACAAGAAAGGTTCACTGAAAGCCGCACAGGCAATACAACAACTGCACACCTCCTCAAGCTGGCACAGCAAGCCGAGCACAACGACCCGTTCGCCTGTGGTGCCGAGCAGATGCTCGATGGGTTGCAGGTCGAAGCCGCCAGTACTTCCCGGCAGGCACCGCCTTGACGAGAAGCACTGGTGCCGTGAAGTCTTCTCCAGGACCAGCCGGTATCGCTCGCGGAAGAAGAATGCCTTGGCCCCTGCATCCCCAAACAGCCGCGGAGCTCCGCTGTGGCCTGCTGCTTGACGCGGAACAAACTTGTGGCGCTCCTGGCTGCATCAATTAATCACTGTTTACATAAACATTTTTGTGCCGCACTGTCATGATGGGATAGGAGCCTGAGCACATGTGACTGGCAGCACAGCTATCTACACTTCAGTCTGCAGTGCCGATTATGAAGGTGCTCAATTTCATCGACACTGGCTTAAGCAGGCATTAATTATAAAGACTAGCGCAAAGGACCGGGACCAAGGGACAGAAAAAATTAACCGAGGGTTAACTCCGCTTAGACCGATGTGTGACAGCGCAACAAGATGGCACAAATCTCAAAGCAGTCAACTACTTTTTCGTGGGTGGCCAGGGCCAAATTTTTGGAAATGACCCGGGGTTAAATTTGGAGGTTGCCATCATGTCAGGCACGGCCGATTATGGTCGGACATCGATTCTAGTCCAAAGTGGCCTAGGTCAAATTTCAGGAGCGACCCAAGCCAAATTCTTGACACTTGGTGTCACAGTTGCTATGGCAACGAGCGATGTACAAGCAAGGTGCACAAACAAGATTTTAAGAGCGTTCGCTCTTACTCAAGACGTTTCGAGATTTTGTGGGGTCTGCTACAACCCTTCATCACAGCGCCATCTGTGGCAGTAACTACTCATCATGTTTTGAGATTTCGTGAGGTCTCCTACCACCCCGAGATCAAAGCGCCATCTGGGGCTGCAACTAGAAAACAGCACATGTTGCGTTGGGACTTGCAGCGCCATCTATAATAGCCTCGTAGAAACAACCCCCTGCCGTGTGCCAATGACGTCACGGTCCAATATAGTGAATAGAGGTGGAACTATGTATGATGTCAGGGGACGAAATGGCAGCCATTAAAACTGGTGCCCTCTCATACCTTACCTCCCCCCCCCCCCTCACTAAAAGATATCCTAAAACAGATAGGAAAACTGTCCTGTTACGGGACCGCTATACATGTATACATTCGTTCTGCTATATATATACTCCGACAACAACGGGCACCCATCCGGGGAGAGTTGTATACTGAATTTGGTAGGCAAATAAAACCCTATGGGTTGTGGTATAGAAATAAAACTCCAATTACATAATAGATAAAAATTGTACACATGCAATTACTAATTGAAGCATTACCATACCGCACCTCAAGTCGAATTTTAGGCCCATCTTGAGGGAGTGCAACTCGACAATGGGCAGACATGCGTCGTAATTTCTGATGGCGCTAGGCAGCGATTGTTCTGCTAGGCGGCGTGCGTGCACGCGTAGCCACCTTCCATCCATCCATCCAGGCATGGTGGCAATCCACCCCGTTTAAAAGGGTATTACATTCCGTTTCTTGAGACAGCGGCGCGTTCTTTTCCGCTTTTTTCATCTAGTAAACCAAACAGCTAACGCTCGTTACTTGGAAGAACCGGCCTTTTTTTTTTTTTGCTGCGCTCTGACAGCCATAAAAGTGTTTTCGCACTAAAAGAGAAAAAGAATGATAATCACGAACCACTCATTAGCCCAGCCTTCTGCCTTGACAGCACTGAATCCCAGAACTAATAGGCCTAATAACTGCTTCCAGTTACCGAAGCACTATCATCGCACCCACTTGCATGATGCTGACAGACCAACAATTCTTGATCTGCTGATGCAGCAGCAACAACCAATGACACTGCCGTCTTCTTAAAAGCTCTTTCCAGCTCAGCTATGACAATATAGCTCATTTGGAACTATATACCAGAAGAGAATTAAGCGCACCGGCTCAACTTGGGGGCCTTCAGCAAAGCTTTATTTGCTTCTTGATGGATTTAGATTAAAATTTTCACGCACCTTTTACAAAATTATGTTGTTCCATTAAAAGGTATTTTTGCCAGTAATTTTTTTATCTTAAAGGAGTATAGACTCCTAACTTTTGGGTGCGCGTTTTGTTTGTAATGATGCGTAAGGCATTATTATACATGCACTACCACCTGGTATTCTCCTACGACTGCTAAATAATTTATAATCAAATTTATTCCTCTTGCTGTTTCGGTTACAACAGCCAAATGAGGACTGTGACATCAAATAGTGGTTTTATGTCACGTGAGGCATGAAAAAACTAATATAATTGCTACTTCCACATTCATTGTCATTCTGGCTCTCGAGGAAAGCTGCCTCCACCAGCACGGTGGTTAAAACGATGAAGCAGCATATATCGACGTTCTTCCATGCCTCAAGTGATATAAAACCACTCTTTAACGTCATAGCCATGGTTCAGCTGTTGAAACTGAAACAGCATGACACGGCGAAGTCGCTCGAGAAGAAAAAGCGGAACTGGAACGTGGCGAAGAGCGCATGCGGGGGAGAACAGAAAGAGCGCGGTCGGCAACGGACGTGTTCGAGATCTGCTGGCTCCCCGAGTTTCCAGGCATGGGCCTCAGCCGCAGACGTTTGGGCTACCAGACCTGGACAGCCGTCGTCGAGAGCCTGAGCCACCAGACCCAGGCGACGTTGTTCCCCCTCCTGTCTAGCAGCCTCAGAGCATGGGCCACCTCTGTCTCCACCGCTGTCTACCCGGGCTGCCTGACCTGGGAGCTGCACCTGCGCTCCATCAGGGCATCGACCGGAGCCCATAGACTACGCCGACGCCCCCGCCACACCTCCTCGCACAACGCACCACCTACCAAGCTCACACACACACACGCACCCACGCACGCACGCGCTGAGTGAACCTTTCCTTTTTTTTCTTCAAGCTCTCCTTCGTCTTCCGCCAGTGCTGTCTTTGTTTGTTTGCTTTCCTGTTCATGTGTTCGTGAAACCTTCCTCTTAAGGCGTTCATTAGAGTTTCTTTTTTTCCACATGCAGCCTGGTTTATTTCTTCTTCCGTTTAACATGCGGCAATCTAACCTGCAGTCCTTCCCCTCACAGGATCATTGTAGAGAAGAAAGCATACCACCAAAATTTGGTGTCTACACTCCTTTAAGCCTTTTGTAGAGCAGGAAGTCTCAACAAACTACCGTAGAAGATTGGGTGAACATTCATTGCATTTCAACATGCATGCTACAGGGCACGAGATTTTTAGACTATACACTCACAAAGCAAAAATTTTCAGCTTTAACTTTTTTTTTTTTGTGGTGCAGTTGCCAAAGACACACCTAGACTATTTAGTTGAGGTTGATTCTGAAGATGGCGCAAAAGGAACAAGGACAAGGAAGGCACAAGAAAACAGTGGGAAAGGCACCAGAATCAACCTTAGCTATGAACCAACTAGCCCAAAGCAAAGTATTTCTTTTTTGTTACCACACCACTGTGCATCAATTACTGGTGATCGACGGATTCGAAGCGCGGTTTCAGTGCCACCAGGGCCGCCAAGGATTTGTTGAGCTATCTATATTGAAGTTTAGACACTCTACTTCCATTTCTTGCATAGCTTGTATTTTTACCGCAAGGTGGCACCTTTTGAAACATTCTTGAAGTTGAGGTTCCAGTGTAGTGCACTCGCGGAATGGCGTCAGCTGCAGAAACCGCACGCACTCACGAAAATCTCGCTTCGCCCGATTCTGCTGCAACTGCAGCGGATTTTTTTCGGGGCTTCATACAGCAGTGACCATCACGATGACGTTGCATTATGGGAATTTGATTGTAACGAAGAAACCGCGCAACCTCAGCATGAAACATGGGCACCTCTCCATCCATAGGCTTCGTTTTCCACCTCTTGACTGTTTTTTTTTTGCTTATGAAGCTGGTTAATGTATCGCGCTGATGTCACGAATGATTTCTGCTTTCTGCAATGTCTCAACATCATATAAGTATGGTTTACTTCCCATCTGCTTTAAAAAGAATGACTTCAGGCCTCCTAGAAATCGGGGCACCGACCTCAGATTAGATTAATGCTTTGTAAAAACCCAAAGTTGTTTGCAAAAGCAGTGGATGTTTTCCAAGTGGTCTTAAATCGTCTTAAACATCTGCGAAATTTTTAAGCAATTAACATTCAAACCATGATATCACTTATATGGACACTACGAATTATTGGCTATATCAAACTATTCCTAAATATTTTCAACAAACACACGCATTTCTCACTTTATATGCATGCCATAAAATGAATATATCGAACTGTGGCCACTCGCTTTGCCTCTCTACACAGGAGACTACAGTCCGTTTCATACATAGCAGGCAACGCTGTGGAGGCTGCAGAAGTAGTGTGCCTGCGAAACTACATTACTCCACCACATATAATTCGTTTCTCTGTTTGGATTAAAACAAAGAGCAGTATAAAAGAATGTGGTAGCATATAAAATCACGGTCGAAGCTGAGAGGTGCTCCGTGTTCGGCCCTCTGGCTATAATTTACCCTGAGTGTGAACTACTCTTTAGGTGTGGACCGAGTAGCAGCGATTCACCGCATATCATATCGCAACATCCATAGGCTTCGTTTTCCACCTCTTGACTGTTTTTTTTTTGCTTATGAAGCTGGTTAATGTATCGCGCTGATGTCACGAATGATTTCTGCTTTCTGCAATGTCTCAACATCATATAAGTATGGTTTACTTCCCATCTGCTTTAAAAAGAATGACTTCAGGCCTCCTAGAAATCGGGGCGCCGACCTCAGATTAGATTAATGCTTTGTAAAAACCCAAAGTTGTTTGCAAAAGCAGTGGATGTTTTCCAAGTGGTCTTAAATCGTCTTAAACATCTGCGAAATTTTCAAGCAATTAACATTCAAACCATGATATCACTTATATGGACACTACGAATTATTGGCTATATCAAACTATTCCTAAATATTTTCAACAAACACACGCATTTCTCACTTTATATGCATGCCATAAATTGAATATATCGAACTGTGGCCACTCGCTTTGCCTCTCTACACAGGAGACTACAGTCCGTTTCATACATAGCAGGCAACGCTGTGGAGGCTGCAGAAGTAGTGTGCCTGCGAAACTACATTACTCCACCACATATAATTCGTTTCTCTGTTTGGATTAAAACAAAGAGCAGTATAAAAGAATGTGGTAGCATATAAAATCACGGTCGAAGCTGAGAGGTGCTCCGTGTTCGGCCCTCTGGCTATAATTTACCCTGAGTGTGAACTACTCTTTAGGTGTGGACCGAGTAGCAGCGATTCACCGCATATCATATCGCAACATGTAATTCTTGGTTCTTGAAGTCTCCGTGAGTCGCAGGACGAAAATGTGGCAAGAGGTAAAACAAAGTCCAGGAGATGCCAGTCACAGCACTTGAGGTTCGTCGCAACAAAATATGCCTATGTTCCCTTTATTTGTAAGGGGAACTACTTTTTGGGAGTGGACGTGGCTTTTGTGAACAGGCGTGCTAGCTATGGCAGCATTGCCTGCTATGTACGAAACGAAGTATACCGTAAAATTCCAAACAAGCGCCTCCACCCAAGCAAGGGCCCCCCCTCCTAACTTCACTGTTAATTTCACATTTCCATGCCATTCCGGGAAAGCTTCGCAGAAAAGCTAACGTAGCTGACATTTGCTACTTGTTTTTTTGCGGCCCCTGCTACCACTGTGGACGGCTTCAAAACTAAGCTGAAACTATGAATGAGGTTTCTCCCAGTTGCTGTTCTATCACTAATTAAATTTCGCTTCTCGAGCGTAACTTTTTGGACAAATTTTATATACAAATTTAGGCTATATGGAACCATTTTACAGTTTACATATTTGCAATAAAGAGGTTTCATTGTATAACTTTTTGTGATTTTTACGTGAGTACATCATCACAAATGGTATGGCAGATATACTTTTCATGTTTCTACGGGCTTTTTTCGGCTTCTCTAAAACATTTCTAGCTGAAATTAATAACGTCGAAAAGTACATTTACAAAAATATATTTTGATAAGTTACTTACTTTTAAAAATTCTTTGCTCAGTGTGAAAAATTTGTAGCAAAATGCCTTTGAAAATGGGCTTTCTTTCATGCAGTGTCAGAAAAAAAAATTTTTTAGTTCAAACAGTTTTTGAGTTATAAAGTCAAACCTATGGTGGCTAGTTTACAAAGTGGAAAAATTTTGTATGTTCCAGAATGTTTTTATTATTTTTTCCCCAAAAATACAATATTTCTTAATTTTCAAGTTTTTAGTGTTTGCTGATTTTTTGCATGGAAACAGCGTAGCAGACGGGACCAAGAAAAGAAGACATACACATGGGCGCTTGGTCCCGTCTGCTGCGCTGTTTCCATGCAAAGAATGTACCAACTGGCCCAGCTTACTCCTTTGCAGATTTTTGTTGCAATACTGACACCAATTGTACTTGTGTTAAAATAAATGAGTTGAGAAAGCACTTTTTATTGCCATTATTTTTATGCAAGTTTTGTTTCTTACACCTCTTATATTTCTTGCACCCTGCATATTCTTACGCCTTACATATATGAAAAATCAACAAGGTCATCGCCATTTTTAAATCTGAAGACATTGCAATGCCATCTACACTCATCATCATCATCAGCCTGACTACCTCCACTGGAGGACAAGGGCTCTCCTCTAACTGTTGCTAAAACTGCCATCCAAACTTCGTCCTGTTTTCCTCACCTGGACTGCCTGCAAAATTTTGGAATGCATTATTATTTCTATCACTTGCTGAGAGTAATGAGAACAGTGACTTGATTATTAGAAACAATCCATAACTGCAATTGCTACAACCAACCGAGTGTCAACTGAGTGTCCCACTGTAAAAGCTCGTTATTTCGAAATTCAAGGGGCCGAGAAAATTGTTTTGAAAGGGAGTTTGTACACAAATAGGTCAGGGGAAAGAGTTCACGGCGAGCGAAACAAAACGGCAAGTAGGACAGCGGGCAGCGCCGACGGCCAGTCCAAAAACCAAGCGATCTCGTGCAGGGCGGCGAAACTTCATCTTTCACCGGCGCCTCGTCTTCATCGACACTTGGTCAATGATCTGCCTATGCTGCATCAGGCGTGGCCATCATGGTTCGCTACAGTTTAAATTATCCGAAGGTTCAAATTATCAAATGACCGAAAAAAAAACTAACAAGAACCACATGCATCATGGTAAATTTATTCGGTGAAAGACTGGGCAATGGTTGCTTGCTTTTTAGCCGAGAACAGCACGAAAAGAACTGATTCAGTAGAGTGGTGAGCTGGGCGAGTCGGAACATGATTGAAGAAAGAAAACCAGCGCAAAAGACGGAGACACAGAACAGGAACACAGGACAACGCTGGACTATCGACTGTATTTATTTCAGAAACGATCACATTTATACACTTCAGTATCAAACCACGCTTGCGCATACATGACATATTTACAAGAAAAGGTAGATTGCAGCATCACAGACAACCATCAGGACCACAATCATTGTGCGACACGTTACGTTAAGGAGTTCAAAAATCTAATTTCTTTATCTAATGACTAACCATCGTGTCACACATCGATCTGCTTGTTTAACGATATGGTATGCCTCTAGAATTTCGCGTTGACTCTTAGTTTTACCGCGTCCAAAAATTGAAGCCTTCTTGAAGAGCGGAGTGCATTTGTGCTTCTTGCAATGTTTGGGCAAATTTGCCCCGTCGTCTGTGAAAAGCGACCTTTCATGTTCTCTGAGCCGGGTGTTAAGACAGCGGCCAGTCTGCACAATGTACATATTCCCGCAGGATAAAAGTATGCAGTATACTATCTGGGTGGCACAGGTGACGTATTTAGATTCATGAATTCATCACAGAACGAGGAATTCATGAATTCATCCCAGAACGTGGATCGTGGCAGCAAGTGATCGGACAGTTCCTTAAATCCAGGCTTTCCACTCTGAAGCCCCTTGACCCATTCTCTGTTGGGAGTTCTCAGGATTTGACAGCGGTGCTCAAGCGTTGTGTTGTTGTGTTGTGTTGGGTTTAATGGCGCATAAGCAGCTAAGGCTATCATGCGCCAAGCTCAAGGTATAGGAAATATTTTTGCCAGAATTTACAGATAAGAAAAAAAGCGGTGTAGAAAGTTTCAAATGTTATTTCCTTGTACCTAGTATAGAGAGCGAAGACTAGATTAATAAATGGCTAGTATTAAAAGCTTGAAAGGAGGTCGGGTAACCTCAGCAGACGTCCTGAAGAGGCCAAGGATCTGGAGGCTACCAACCAATAAAATAGACATCTCGGCCTTCTTCTCAGGAGAGAGAAAGTGGCCGAGGTGTGTCAACGACAAGTGGGAAATTCACAGTTTATCAAGAAAACCTGCTTCTCTTAAAAAGTTAAAAACAGAAGACATATCAACAATTGCATAATCACTTAAGAGCAGCGCAGGGTGAAATGGGATGCACTGGTTGTAAAACTGAGTAAAATACTTCTTTCTTAGTTTTTCGAGTTTTGGGCATGATAATAAAATATGGTGTATTGTGAGCTCGTCTCCACATCTTTCACAAAGAGGCTTGTCCTGATTGGTTAGTAAGAAATTATGCGTCAGGTGTGTGTGTCCGATGCGGAGACGACATAAAATTACTTCTGTAAAACGTTCCTGGAGTGTACATGTCTTCCATTCGCCGAGGACAGGCTTTACGTAATGCAGCTTGTTGGTTATCTCATTATCCCAAGCTGTCTGCCATTTAGCCTTCAGATTTCTGTGCATTAATTTCATGCAGTCTTTGTGGGGCACGCTGACTTTTCCAATTTCACGCCCGCGAGCTTGTGCAGCACTTTTGTCAACTTGTTCATTGCCGTCTATTCCAACATGGCTCGGCACCCAGCAGAATTTTATGATACGTCCCTGTGTTGTAACTTGTAGTGACGTAATCTGCCGTTTTTGAGCCGTCAGTGTAAAACTCTGTGTAGTTCGCATATTTTTCTTGTATTGCCCGGTATTCATGTAATATGTGCTCGTGAGGCGTTTGTTTCTTTCAGTATTGTGTTAACGTGAAGTCATACACAGTGGGAAGGCTGTACCATGGGGGCAGTGGGTCATACCCTGAGGTGACATCAGGAAGGGTATCCAGTATTCCTAAAGTTTGGCAACAATCCTCGAAACAGAGCAGCAGAGGTTTAACTGACTGGGCTTTGTTGTTGAATAGTGTTCTGGAGGTGCAGTTTGTAACTATGGAATAACAGAGGTGTTTCGGCAAGGAACGGATTTTCAGGACATATGTGCATGTGAGCATAGTTCTTCTCTCTGTAAGGGAGGGTTCATTGATTTCGACATAGAGACTGTTTATGGGGGATGTTCTGTATGCACCAGTTGAAAGTCGTAAACCAAGGTTATGCACTGGGTTCAGTCGTTTTAGATATGATGGCCTCGCGGACCCATACACAACGCATCCATAGTCTAGAGTAGAGTGTACTACAGACCTATAGATTTGTAAAAGACATGTTCTATCAGATCCGCAGCGTTTTCGTGACAGTACTTTTATTATATTCAGGGATTTGGAGGCTTTCTTTTTCATGATGTTTATGTGTGGTAGGAATGCGAGTTTCTTGTCAAATGTTATGCCCAAAAATTTTTGTTCTTGTTTAACTGGAAGTGCAATTTCATTTAAGTACAAGGTCGCGTCAATCTGCAAACCTCTTCGGAGTGAACAAAGGACAGCTACTGTTTTTTTTTGTGTTGAGAACTTAAACCTATTTCTTTCAGCCCAAATCGCAAGCCTGTTTAATGTCAGTTGTATCTGTCGCTCACAAGATGATAGGCTGGAGGACGTGCATGCTATTTGGAGGTCATCGACATATAGAGAAAACATAATTGACTTTGAAGCTATTTTAGCAATGGAATTTAATTTCACGACCAAAAGTGTAGCACTTAAAATACATCCCTGGGGTACACCGTTCTCTAGAATGAATTTTTTGGAAAGGGTGAAGCCTAAGCGTACCTGGAATGAACGGCCAGAAAGAAAATCTTTTAGGCAGTTCAGCATCCTTCCACGGATCCCTAGGTCCGCAAGGACGCGGAGGATCCCAAACCTCCAGGTGGTATCAAAAGCCTTCTCCATATCAAAGAATACTGCAAGGCAGTGTTGACAATGTATGAATGCTTCTCTGACTGTATTGCCGCGAATATTTCCAGTGTTTGTTCGTTTTTCAAATCTGCCGCGACACCACCTTATCGCTTTGTTTGCGACGCAAGACGCCACTAGATTTATCTCGATTGATCGCAGCCAGGCAAAGCTGATTCTACGTTGTTCCGGAACGTTCTAGTAACTTTGCGCCCTTTATCTCGAATGTTCGCTATCAGCTTTAAATTGAGCACGGCCGACAGCGGCGGGCATTCTGTTCGACGACCGCCGAGCACGCTTGTCGCTTCGCCGCCGCCGAGTGATTCAGTCCATTTTGGGTGCAAGTCAGCCCAATAAACAGTTCTTTTAGAAGACCCTTTCGTCCGCCTTCATCGCTGCTTCGACTGCCATCACCACTACGTGACATCTGGTGGAGGTGCTGGGTAGCCTTCCATGTTCCGGACGCCCCCTTCAAGTCGTGAAGCCAGCCCTGAGCGCTTCGCACCCGAGGACGAGCCAGCAGCTCAGCGAGCCAGCCGACGTCTCCAGGGAGAGGAGCCTGAGTTCGGGAAACTGCCGGACCGCACCAGACAGCGAAAAGACGCGGCTACGAGCACCGCAACATCACCGAAGATGTCGACACCGATCATACTGCAGCAGCCGCGGGTGCCGCCAACTTTCAATGGATCCCTAGGCGAAGACCCTGAAGAATGGTTGGACCAATTTGAGCGCGTGGCGTCATTCAACAAGTGGGATGATGCGGCAAAGATTGGACACGTTTTTTTCTCATTGGATGGCTCCGCACGCACGTGGTACGAAAACTACGAGTCGTCCCTTACGACATGGGAGCTATTCAAGAGAGAACTATTGAAGGTATTCACCAGTGTCGTGAGGAAAGAAAGAGCCGAACGACTCCTTGAGTCCAGGATCCAGCTTCCGAATGAGCCCGTCCGCAGTTACGTCGAGGAGATGAAGCGCCTATTTCGCCGTGCCGATCCCGGGATGACCGAGGAAAAGAAAGTTCAGTTTTTAATGCGCGGCGTAAAAGAACAACTCTTTGCAAGCCTCGTCCGCCAGCCGCCAAAAACAGTCGAGGAGTTTATGCAAGAAGCACGCACGATTGAGAATACCCTCGACGTTCGAGCTCGGCAGTACAATCGCCCTTCCTCTGCCTGTGCAATCCGTTCGGACACGCCGGCCACCACCAGCGACAGCTTGCGGGAAGTTATCCGCGAAATCGTACGAGAGGAGCTACGCCGATTACTGCCATCTTCCCCACAGCCACAAGCAGCGACTCTGATGGATGTGGTACGGGAAGAAGTGCAACAGGCACTTGGCACCCCGACGGCCACAGAACCCCAGGCCATGACCTACGCCGCTGCAGTAAGTACTGCTCAGCCCCAGCGACAACCCCCACGTCCTCCCCGAGATGAGCCAATCGTTCCACAACGCCGCCTCCCAGCCCCCACCCGCCCAGCCTATGACCGACGCTCAAGCCCCAGGAAATGCGACGCCTGGAGGACTTCCGACAACCGGCCGTTGTGCTTCCATTGCGGTGAGGCCGGCCATATTCTTCGTCACTGCCCGTACCGACGTATCGGTCTTCGAGGATTTGCCGTTAACGCCCCACGACCACGCTTCGGACAACGTCCGCACGAAATCGACGAGTACCTGCGTCGAGAAGAGTACACGCCGAACCGCTTTTCGTGCTCACCATCGCCGTCAACCTCGCGCTTTGCGTCACTACGCCGCAGCTACGCAGCCGCGGTACGAGGAAGGTCGCCCAGCCCCCGTAGGGGAAACTAAAGGCAGCAACCTCTGGAGGTGAGGTTGCTCACGAGCTAAACGCCGAAGATCCTCCACCGACCACGCCCCATGAAGACGCTGCACCCGCGACGCCGCATGAAGAACCGACACTCACTGCACCGACGCCGCACACAATGAGAACCTCGACCACGACGCAAGCTACCTTGAAATCGACGCCGCCACCCAGAGGAGCTTCGACCACACGCCCAACCCGTGACTCGCATACGCGACGAAGCCGTGACCCGACGCCGAGAGCGACATGCAATGCAAGAGCCAGGACCTCCGACCTAGAAGTGACTATCGACGGCCGGAAAGTTACCGCTCTAGTCGACACAGGAGCCGATTACTCGGTGATGAATGGAACATTCGCTGCGCAGCTCAGAAAAGTCACAACGGCTTGGGACGGCCCACAAATTCGCACCGCTGGGGGCCACCTCATTACGCCATCAGGACGATGCACAGCGCGAGTGACTGTCAAAGGACATACCTATCCTGCGACCTTTGTTGTGCTACCGCAATGCTCCCGCGAAGTGATCTTGGGTATGGATTTCCTTAATGAGCATCAGGCGATCATCGACCTGCGATCCAAGCTGATCACGCTTTCGACGGACGAAGCCATCGCTTCGATGAAAACTCGGGAAAATCATGTTGCCCTAAGTGTCCTGGAGGAAGAAGTGAGCGTCCCACCCCGTTCAAGCGTTATCGTGACCGTAGGCGCCACGAAAGCCATAAATTCTGAAGCCATCATCGAGGGGAACATGCAGTTGCTACTAGACCGAGGAATCAGCATCGCAAGAGGCATCGCACATTTCCGCAATGGCCAGGCCGAAGTACTGCTGACTAACTTCAGCGAAGAATACCGGCATATTAACAGAGGAACGACGATTGCTTTCTACGACGAAATATCTGACGTACGAGATTCCTTCGCCCTCTCCGACTCCTCCGCAGAAGATCCGCCTGACCAAGAGAACTCGCCCACTTTCGACATCAACCCAGCCCTGCACCGGAACAGACAAGACCAGATCCGCAATCTGCTTCAAAACTACAGTGAGTGCTTTTCGACATCGCCGAAGGTGCGACAGACGCCAATTGCCAAGCATCGCATTATAACGGATCAACACGTCCGACCTCTCCGTCAAAGCCCCTACCGTGTGTCTCCGCGAGAACGACAAGCCATCCGGGACCAAGTCGAAGAAATGCTTCGCGACGACGTCATCCAGCCTTCAAACAGCCCATGGGCGGCACCGGTTGTTCTAGTGAGAAAGAAAGACGGCGCACTTCGATTCTGCGTGGATTACCGCCGCTTGAACAACATAACAAAGAAGGACGTCTACCCCCTCCCCCGCATCGACGACACACTGGACCGCCTCAGCAACGCCAAATATTTCTCATCGATGGACCTCAAGAGCGGCTACTGGCAAATTGAGGTCGACGAAAGAGATCGTGAGAAGACAGCATTCATAACTCCGGATGGGCTGTTTGAGTTCAAGGTGATGCCATTTGGTCTCTGTTCCGCACCAGCGACGTTTCAGCGAGTAATGGATACAGTGCTGGCAGGCCTGAAGTGGCAGATTTGTCTGGTATATTTAGATGACGTCGTTGTCTTCGCCTCAAACTTTGAAGAGCACCTCAAAAGACTTCGAACAGTACTAGACGCAATCAAGTCGTCTGGCCTAACCTTGAAAGCAGAGAAATGCCACTTTGCCTACGAAGAGCTGCTGTTTCTAGGCCACATCGTTAGCAAGGAAGGAGTACGCCCAGACCCGCAGAAAACAGCTGCTATTGAACAGTTTCAACCGCCGGCCGATAAGAAAGCAGTGCGCAGATTTCTCGGACTATGCGCATATTACCGACGATTTGTGAAAAACTTTTCGCGCATCGCCGAGCCCCTGACCCAACTGACGACGGCAGACGTGCCGTTTAAATGGGAAGCGCCGCAAGCAGAAGCCTTCAAGGAACTTCAGCGTCGTTTACAGTCCCCACCGATCCTTGCGCATTTTGATGAAAACGCCGATACTGAAGTTCATACCGACGCAAGCAGCGTGGGACTAGGCGCCGTTCTCGTTCAAAAAAGTGACGGGCTGGAGAAGGTCATCGCATACGCTAGCCGTTCCCTTTCCAAGGCCGAGGCTAACTATTCGACCACTGAGAAGGAGTGCCTTGCCATCATCTGGGCTACGTCGAAATTCCGCCCCTACCTCTACGGACGGCCGTTCAAGGTGGTCAGCGACCACCACGCGCTCTGCTGGCTTGCCAATTTGAAGGATCCCTCTGGCCGACTCGCTCGATGGAGTCTGCGTCTCCAGGAGTTTGACGTCACCGTCGTTTACAAGTCCGGACGCAAGCACACTGACGCCGATTGCCTCTCACGAGCCCCTGTAGATGCACCGCCGCTGGACGACGATGAGGACGCCTTCCTGGGACCCATCAGCGCAAGCTCTTTTGCTCAGCAGCAACGCTCGGACCCCAACCTAAAAGGCCTCATCGAGTACCTGGAAGGCAAGGTTTCTTCACCCCCCGCTTCATTCAAGCGTGGACTGTCTTCTTTCTCTGTGCAGAATGAGGTCCTTGTGAAGAAGAACTTTACAGCGAACAAAACAGCCTACCTCCTTGTTGTACCTACTTGTCTCCGCGAAGAAGTTCTACAGGCTTCACACGACGAGCCGACAGCTGGACATCTCGGGTTTACTCGCACCCTCCGCCGCATTCAAGACAAGTATTACTGGCCCCGACTGTCTGCCGATGTCGCACACTATGTGAAAACATGCCGAGATTGTCAGCGACGAAAGACTCCTCCCACACGACCAGCAGGATTTCTGAACCCCATTGAACCTCCCTCAAGACCCTTTCAGCAGATTGGCATGGACTTGCTTGGCCCTTTTCCAACGTCAACATCTGGAAATAAGTGGATCATCATAGCGACCGACTACCTGACCCGCTACACCGAGGCGAAAGCCCTACCGAACGGAACAGCAGCAGAAGTGGCCAAATTTTTCGTGGAGTGCATTCTTCTTCAACACGGCGCCCCCAATGTGCTCATCACGGACAGAGGAACAGCATTTACGGCGGAACTCACGCAAGCCATCCTGCGCTACAGCCAAACCAGCCACCGGAGGACAACTGCATACCATCCACAGACCAACGGACTGACCGAGCGCCTCAACAAAACCATCGCCGATATGCTCGCTATGTATGTCGATTCCGAACATAAAACCTGGGATGTCATCCTGCCTTACGTCGTCTTTGCCTACAACACCGCAGTGCAGGAGACCACCCAGATGACGCCTTTTATGCTCGTCCATGGCAGGGATGCCACGACCACGCTAGACGCCATGCTGCCCAACGTTACAGAAGAAGAGAACGTCGACGTTGCCGCCTACCTTCAACGCGCAGAAGAAGCTCGAAGGCTTGCCCGATTACGGATCAAAGATCAGCAGCGGTCCGACGCCAGACGCTACAACCTACGAAGACGCAACGCGGAATACAAGCCAGGAGACCAAGTCTGGGTGTGGACACCCATTCGCCGCCGTGGATTGAGTGAAAAGCTTTTGCGCCGCTATTTCGGTCCGTACAAGGTTCTTCGTCGGCTGGGTGAACTGGATTATGAAGTCATCCCTGACGCAATGACTGCATCCCAGCGACGCCGCGTACGACCAGAAGTTGTCCATGTAGTCCGTCTGAAGCCGTATTATGCGCGCTAAAGGCCGCTGCATTTCCATGCTCTATTTTCGCAAGATCCGTTTTTTTTCCCTTACTAGTCGCATTATTTGTTTTAATGCATCGGGTCGATGCTTCTTTGAGAGGGGAGTAATGCCGCGAATATTTCCAGTGTTTGTTCGTTTTTCAAATCTGCCGCGACACCACCTTATCGCTTTGTTTGCGACGCAAGACGCCACTAGATTTATCTCGATTGATCGCAGCCAGGCAAAGCTGATTCTACGTTGTTCCGGAACGTTCTAGTAACTTTGCGCCCTTTATCTCGAATGTTCGCTATCAGCTTTAAATTGAGCACGGCCGACAGCGGCGGGCATTCTGTTCGACGACCGCCGAGCACGCTTGTCGCTTCGCCGCCGCCGAGTGATTCAGTCCATTTTGGGTGCAAGTCAGCCCAATAAACAGTTCTTTTAGAAGACCCTTTCGTCCGCCTTCATCGCTGCTTCGACTGCCGTCACCACTACGTGACAGTATTTTCAAGGCGGATCAGATGGTCAGTTGTTGAACAAGATTTTTTAAATCCACACTGGTGGATATCAAGAAGTTCACGAGATCTAAGGACAAACATCAGCCTAATATTGACAACACTTTCAAACGATTTAGCGAGACAGCTAGTAAGGGCTATGGGTCTGTAACTGCTAGGGGAGGTTGGTGGTTTTCCCGGTTTCAAGAATGGTACAACAACGGCCTTTTTCCAGGCTTGGGGTATTTTTCCTGAAATCCATATTTCTCAAAATCTCAAAAGTGCTTCTACAGATGGCTGAGAAAGATGTGCCAGCATTTCATAATGAATTTGATCAGGACCAGGCGCAGTCTGTTTGCCTGCAGACAGAATTTTTCTTATTTCATGAATTGTGATTAGACTGTTGTATGCTTCGTTTGTGCACGCGCTTGTAGGAAGTCTTTTTTTCTCCATAGTTTTTTTGTATTTTATGGATTGTGTATAGTGTGAAGAGCTGGAAATACTTGAGAAGTGTTCACCTAGGATGTCTGCTTGTTCTTCTATACTTGTCTGTGCACCAGAGGCTGTATGAAAGGGAATTGTGAAAGGGGAGAATCCGCCCTTCAATTTACGAACCTGCTCCCACATTTTTTTGGATGTAATGGAACTGTTTATATATGATACGTAGCTTTGCCATGAAGTTTTCTCCGCATTGCGGCGGGTATGCCGGGCTTTTGTGCGTGCTTTTTTAAAGTTTATAAAATTCTCGGCTGTTGGATACCTGCGAAAAATACCCCAGGCTTTATTCTGCTGTTTTTTGGCTATTCTGCAGTCTTGGTTATACCAAACCTTGTGGTTTTGGCGTACCACTCCTGAAGACTGAGGAATGGCTAGACGTGCTGCAGCAATTATGCAAGACGTAAACATTTCATTTAGTTCATCTACACTAAGATCTTCTGAAAAAACTGTCTCCAGTGTAGCATTTTCCTGGAATAAATCCCAGTCAGCTATGTGGAGCTTCCAATGACGTGGTTTATTTGGAATGATTGATGGTGGTGATGACAAGTTAATTACTAAAGGAAGATGATCGCTTCCGTACGGATTGTTAAGAATATTCCAACTAAAATCAGTAAAAACTGAGGGTGAACTAAAGGACAGCAACTCATTTTTCCTGAGGCTGGGGAGCAATATGTGGGTTTACCTGAATTTAGCAGGCAAACATCGTTGTGAAAAATAAAATCTTCTAGAACGCGACCTCTAGTGTCAGTCTGTTCGCTTCCCCAAAAACCAGAGTGGGCATTAAAATCCCCAACTACTAGATACGGCTCTGGTAGCTGCTTTAAAAGTATTTCTAGGTCATTTAGTGTAACTGTTTGGTGTGGCCCGAGATATATAGAACATATTGTAATTGTTTTGAAATGTAGAACAGTCACTGGAACAGCTTCATAGTTAGTTTTAAGTTTCATTTCTCTGGTTGCAACATCGCCTTGAATTACAATAGCAATACCTCCAGAGAGTTTACTAGTTTGCTCTCTGTCACAACGAAAGACTTTGTATTTCCTTAAAAAGTTAATGTGTTTTGGACCTAGGTTTGTTTCGTGAAGGCATAAAGCCACAGGGGAAAAAGTGTCTAACAGATCTTTTATGTCACTGTAGTTATTTAAAAGTCCACGGCAGTTCCATTGTATTAGGAATGCCATTTCTTTTTTTTTACGGAAGAAGTGGATGCCTAGGTTTCCTTTACAAGAGCACCCGTGATTCGGGTCCTTCCTTTGTTTTGACGGTCAAGTGACCTGTGCCGCTCGTGCGGGACGGGCGTGCCAGATGATATATCCATCGCCTCGGTGGATGCGCTGGAGGCCTGCGGGGATACCGCGCGTGTACGTACTTCAGGCCTCCTCCGAGAAGGAGGGGTCTGATCGTCCGCCGACTAAAGGGACGGCGAGACCGTTTGGGGCGGTGGCAGGACAGCATTTGCTGACCCTGCCAGGGGCGCAGGTGGCCCTGCCTGAGGTTTTGCCTGGGCAGAAGCCGGAACGCGGTGTGGTGCAGCGCCCCCACGCACCACATCGGCGAAGCTTGTTCTTGCTGTGAAACTGAATGTGTGTTTTGCATAAAAGAGTTGTCGTGCTTCCTTGAAAGTTATATTTTGCTTTGTCTTCATTGTTATGATTTCTTTCTCATTCTTCCATGAGGGGCATGATCTTGAGTAAGAGGGATGGTCACCTTGACAGTTTGCGCAATGTAGTGTTGCAGCTTCACAGCTTTCAGAGACGTGCTCTTGCGAGGCGCATTTCGCACATGTTTTCCGACCACGACAGCTCTGTGAGCCATGGCCGTATCGCTGGCAGTTAAAACACCGTCGCGGGTTTGGGATGTAGTGTCGGACATTTATCTTTAGGTAACCAACTTCGATTGACTCGGGCAGTGTGCTTGAGCTGAATGTGAGGACAAGATGTTTTGTTGCGATTTCTTTGTTTTCCTTTCGGATTTTTATGCGGTGAACATTGATGACATTTTGGTTTTTTAGACCTTCAAGCATTTCTTCTTCTGTGAGTTGAAGGAAATCGATTTCGGAGATCACACCCCGGACGGTGTTCAAAGATCTATGTGCAGTCACTGAGACAGTTGTATCCCCAATGAACACTATGTTGGACAGTTTAGAATATTGATCGTTCTCTTTCAGTTCTAGTAGAAGGTCGCCACTAGGCATTTTTTTTAGCTTGCAACCCGTGCCCAAGGCAGAGGTTAGGGTTTTTGTGACTATGAATGGGGATATTGTTCGGGCGGTCTTATCTGTTGCTTCGCTGTGAATGACGTGAAATTTCGGGAAAGTGTCCTTGGACTTCTGAAGGTAGTGGGTTTTTGCTTCAGTCCGCACTCTTTTTTGAGGGCGATCATTTTGTGAGTGGAGGGGAGCCATGGAATACGTCTGTTATTCGGCCGCTGTGGCAGCCACCCACCATGGAGCCCAACAAGGGGACGGGACAGGAACTTGCAAGCAAGTCCTGCCCACGCCAGCTGTACACCTCAACTATAACCAAATACGACGCAACTCAGGGTGGTTGGCCACACAAGGTTAACCCTCGCCGCCAGGAACAAAGGAAGAAACTAGAAGTGCGTAGGAGACAGGAGAGTTGTGAGAAAGGGGTAGCAAGTGAAAGATAGAGGGGAGGATAGGAAAAGGCGACTGCCGATTTCCCTCGGTCGGGTCAGGCCGGAGGTGCCGTCTACAGGAAGCTGGGGCCAAAGTGGTGTGTTGCCTCCGCCGAGGGGCCTTAAAGGTCCAAACGCTTGGCATCGGCTCAACCACCAGGATCCCCTTTTCCCCGGACACGGCGATGCCACGCACGGTGAAGCGCGGGTGCTCGGGTCCGTGGTGATGCACAGTTCACCATCATCCCCTTGCGGGGATGTCCATGCGGATGCTCGGGAACCCGCGGTGTCGCCACTCACCGTCGCGACGCCTGCAAGCTGCAGGCGCCCCCCTGCGGGGGGTGCTCAAGCGAGGAGATCACGGAGCCAACACAAGTGCGTCCATAGGCATCCAGGAGCTGTACTACTCAGTGCCCCATGACCGCATGTTGCAGGCAGTGCGCGACTTAATAGAAGATTCCGGCATGGTTCAGTTAGAGAACCACTGTGGTTGCTCAGTTGAAGGTTTTTTTAGAACTTCTCACGGCCTACCTGTCCTCTACAATGATTGACTTTAATGGTTCAGTGTACGTCCAGAGGAAAGGAATTTGTATTGGGTGTTGTGTGGCGCCAATCTTAACCCACATCTACCTGTCTAAGTTTGACACCTTACTGAAAAAAAAATTGGACATGAACCATGTGGCAAAGGTGTTCCGTTATGTTGATGATTTTTTAGTACTTTGAAAGTTTTACCTAATGGCAATCTGCAGGATGTGGCGACCAGTGTTTTAGATTGCTTTATTTCGTGCTCTAGCTCATTGACGTTTACCCATGAATTGCCGGACGACAATCATATTAGATTTTTAGACCTTGTTTCAACTTTTAACTGCATTGGACACCTTTGCTGGACCTACGCCCCACGAACCAAGGAAGTCTTACTTCCTTACAGCCCCTGCCACTCCAAAGTTACCAAAAGGGCTATTGCAACCTTATGCCTCAGTCACGCGCTAGAAAAAAGTTGCTTCCATACTGTACAAGAAAGCTTTCTGCAGCAAGAGCAAAGACTAATAGAAGCAGGCTTTCCTACACATGTTATCAAAAGTGTGTCTGAAAAGCTTCTCGAAAAAATGAAAGCCAAACCTAAGGTGACGGAAGAAAAGAAAGACAAAAGAAAGTGTGAAGTTATGCCTTATAGTCTTCTCAGCCTCGCGAAAACTGGCCAGTTTGTGCTGAAGAATTGACGATAGGAAGAGTAAAATTGCACAGTGCACGATCAATCATGAATTCAAATACGTCACCTGTGCCACCCAGATAGTGTACTGCATACCTCTATCCTGCGGGAATATGTACATTGGGCAGGCTGGTCGCTGTCTTAACACCCGGCTCAGAGAACATGAAAGGTCGCTTTGCACTGATGATGGGGCGAATTTTCCTAAACATTGCAGGAAGCACAAATGCACTCCGCTCTTCAAGAAGGCTTCAATTTTTGGACGTGGTAAAACTAAGAGTAAACGCGAAATTCTAGAGGCATACCATATCGTTAAACAAGCAGATCGATGTGTAAGTGACACGATGGTTAGTCATTAGATAAAAAAATTAGATTTTTGAACTCCTTAACGTAACGTGTCGCACAATGATTGCGGTCCTGATGGTTGTCTATGATGCTGCAATCTACCTTTTCTTGTAAATATGTCATGTGTGCGCAAGCATGGTTTGATACTGAAGGGTATAAATGTGATCGTTTCTGAAATAAATGCAGTCGATAGTCCAGCGTTGTCCTGTGTTCCTGTTCTGTGTCTCCGTCTTTTGCGCTGATTTTCTTTCTGCAATGACGAAAAGAACTATTTCTAGCAGTTGATCTCCACCGCTACTGTGTCGCACACCTCACAAGTGTGAGGAAGGCTGCACCAACTGCGAAGAGCACGTGACGAGCGTGCAATTTTGCCACATGGGAAAAAAGTAAGGACCATGCAGGAAAAAAAAATTGGGACAGAAAAGGCTACCAAGATGGACCAATCACCGCCCGAACAGAGCACCGCTGATGTAGGCTGGCGGCATGCGCAGAAGAGCAAAACCGAAGCTAAGCCTGCTTTTAGAGACAAGACCGTACGTTCGTCGTGATGCCTGTCGTTGCTTGCACCTCAGCCTCTGATGCCTTAGAGGTGCAGCATGCAATTTAGGATTCAGTAGGGCTACCATGTTTACTCGTGTAATTTGCATGCCCACAGGTTTTAAAAAAAACATTTACTTGCACATTTTTAGGCTGCCAACAGGACTGCAGTGATGGCATAGAGGCAGAGCATCAACCCCGCATGCAAGAGGACCGAAGTTCAAATCCCGGTGCCACACAACTGTCCGCCGGGTATTGAAAAAAGGGGGAAAAAAAAAAAGTCTGCTTATCAATGGAATGGGTGAGATGCGTTTCCAGATTCAGCGCAGGGGACCATGGGAAAGCTGCCTGTTACCGCTACTTCCGGTTCCAAATTTCTCCCCTGCTGGTTTGCTTCATAGCAGTTGCTGCGTTAATACCGCTCCTTACACTAGTTTATTTGCACTGCAACACTGCTGATTGTTCGCAAGCCCAACATGACGTCGACTGTCCTGCTTCGTAATGTGTTTTCACACGAAATGCCACTAAAATAATGTAAATGGTATGAGGCATATACGTGTATGCAGTGCGATGCATTGAGACACGTGCACACAGCAGCATGTATGGATAGCTTGGTAGCCCACTTGCAGCTTTGAAATGACGTGAGGAAAGTATATCTATCGTCCGCTAAACTGTGCCCATTTCAGCCCTTCGTTGCCAAATTTGTAGTGCGGCGAAAAAAGAAATATATAATGACCAATGCATTAAAGTAGTTAAAACGCATATGCAACTGACTTCCGTTTATATGCATAACAGCCAGAGTACACTGGCATATTATAACCACGACAAAACACACTTACCTTTCGTTATTTTCAATTTCTGTGCTTATCTTCCGTTGATGCTGTGCAGTAAGCAATGTCGCAGCACAAATAAATGGGTGAATAAACAATGCACGCATGCACAGCAATTGTTATGCAAAAGGCTGTGTGTGGGAGAAATTTGGAACCGGAAGTAGCTGGCAGATGATTTTCCCATGGTTCTTTGCATTCACTTTGGAAACGCACCTCATCTGTAGCATCACCAGGCCTGGGGCATGGTTTGATCTCTGTGACCATAACCGAGTAAGCACTCCCTCAATAGAGCAGGATTTTGCCACTCGGATGTGGTACTTGGCTACGAACAAATGCATTAACCTTCGGCCATCAGTCCCAAGCGGCTGCGAAGCAACTGACCAAGACGGCGGTCAGACCTATGACGCAGCGGAGAGTGCTAAGAATCTCTGGCTCCGGACAGGCCACCATTGGAATCTGAACCTGGCAACATTTAACGCTAGAACCTTATCCAGTGAGGCTAGCCCAGCAATGCTGCTCGAAGTGCTAGCAGGCATTAAATGGGATGTCATAGGGCTTAGTGAGGTCAGGAGGACAGATGAGGCATATACAGTACTAAAGGACAGGCTCGTACTGTGTTATCGCGGATTAGCGGACAGATGAGAACTGCGTGTGGGACTCATCATCAATCAGGAGACAGCTGGTAACATAGAGCAGTTAAATAGTATTAATGAGAGTGGCAGCTATTGTAACTAGGCTTAATAAGAGGAACAAGCTGAAGGTGGTGCAGGCCTAGGTGCCTGCATCCAGCCATGATGACCGGCTTATTGAAAGCTGCTATGAAAACGTGGAATCCGCAATGAACAAAGTAAAATCACAGTACACTACTGATGGGCGACTTGATGATGATGCTGGGTTCTTTTGGAGCAAGGGCATCTAAGGCCAAAGAGCACCCAAACACAAGGGTTTAGGCTGTATGGGGTAACTCTGCGTCCAGCCGGCCGGGAAGGCGAGCTTCCGTGCAAGCTACACGCAGGCGTTATTCAAGTACGCAACACGTTTCCCCAACCCGTGGCGCAGAGTCGCAGCCACGGCAGGTCCGGACGAAATAGGCTACGGCAGGGCACGCTAGGAAATAGTTTATTATCCTAACGCGAGGTAAAGCACACTGCGGAAGAATGTTCTATCCGTAAAATAGATGTTCAGTAGCTCACCAAGTCGTTGACGTCGACCGGCGTTGGTGTTCGGGGGCCGGCGGGCAGCGAAAGGGGTCCGTGGGGCACTTAGGTAAGGTCCGTCGGCGAGAGTCCCTTCCCGCTGCGCGATCACCCCTTTTATCCCCTCGGTCATTGCCTCCCTGGCAGCAAATCGTTACCGTCAAGCTTAGGCGTGCTACCCTCTCCGCAGAAGGCAGCGCGCTGCCGTGACGTCACGTCAGTGCTGGGGCGGAAATGAGCAGAGTCGCGGGGGTGCCTTCTCTCCACATTCCTGGCGGCCAGCGCGCCCGTGTAAGTCACGGTCGCCGCTGGCGCGGGGGACGAGGAGGGGATACCAGTGTATCCCACATCCTCCCCTCCTTAAGAAGCCTCCCGAACACAGAAACAGGGGCAACATTACTTGATCTCCGCCATCCTGGGATCGAAGTTCTTCAGCTCCCGCCGGTGCATCGGTTGACGGCCGCGCCACGCCCCCGCCGATCAGCTGCTTCGCTCCGAGGGCTTGGCCTCCCGCACGATGACGCTTGGAATCTTGCTCCCTCTCACTGTCTTCCGAGTGCGCGCGGCTGCGCCGTTCCGGTGAATTCGGTCGACCGCCTCCTTGGCGCCGGCTGCGATGGCTTGGAGGCCAGGTCCATGGCTGTGCCCCTGAGGTACTGGGTCAGGTGGCTTCAGGGGCCAGGGCTGCGGCGCTTTATGGTTGAGGCCGCGGTTGGGCTGCCCTGGCATACCTGGTCAGCAGGCGAGGACCCAGGGTTGCGGTGGTAATAGGGCCCCGCAGGCGGTGGCGCACAGTCGACGGGTGGGCAGCTCCGATGCGTTGTGGCAGGTAGCCGGGGTGGCCCGGGTGGCAACTGCAGGTCGCGGGCGGGGCGTAGCGTCGAGCCTTGGATGCGGTGCGTTGCCGAAGCTGGATGGTGGCTGGTAGTTGAACGGTGTCGTTCTGATGTGCCCTGCTTCTTTTCCATCTGCGCTGGAAAAGGTCAACACAGATGTAGCCAGCTCCCGCAGTGCGTGCTGCGTGGCTGTTCGACCCTCACGATAGTCATGCGGGTTAATGCAAGTCAGTCTTGCGTGCAACTGATCGGCATGAGCGGCCCGTACGTTCATGCATCTAACGAGACTGCCTGCCGGCTCGCGCCCTCGCTCTAGGCTGCGCAGGCAGATTCTGTTTCTGCCTAGGGCGCAGGTTATAGCGGGACGCGGGGTTCGCCGGCTGATCGCAGCGCTCGCTATCCGACTGCGGCGCGGGTCGGGCTGTGTCCTCTACCCACTCATCTCGCTGCATGTAGCGTTTCAGGTCGCATGCGTGCACCGGTCCACCTGTCGGTTTCGACCGCAAGTCCTCGAGCCTGTAAACGAGCGAGGAAAGTTTCTCTCGCACGCGGAACGGCCCGATCCATTTCGGCGCCAACGAGGCCGCAAACTGTTTGCTAGCGTCGCTGAGAACGTGCTGGCGTCGAAGCACCAGATCGCCCACTTCGTAGTGAACATCCCGGTGCGAGCGGTCGTACTGTGCTTCCTGCTGCGCCCTAGCGCTGCTCAGGTTGCGGCGAGCCTTGCGTAAGGCCTCCGTCATCTTAGCGCGCAGCTGCGTCGCGTACTCAGCTCGTGCTGACGAAGCGACTGGCGTCTTCCTGCTGTCCGATAGAATCCGGTCCATCGGATTTAGCAGCTCTCTACCCAGATTGAGAGAAGACGGCGCATACCCAGTCGAGCGGTTAACGGTCGAACGCAAAGCAAACGCGATCTCCGGCAGATAGGAGTCCCAATCTTTGTGCCTCCCAGAGTACGCGACAAGCAAGTGCTTAACGTTGCGATTGACTCGTTCCGTGGGGTTCGACTGAGCATGATAGGTGGTCGTTTTCTTGTGCTTAATGCCGAGTGCAGCGCACGAATCAACGAACACCTTCGCAGTGAAGTAGGACGCGTTGTCCGTTATCAGCTGCTCTGGGAAACCGAACCTGGTGAATACGTCCATCAGCTTCTCCATGATCACTCGTGCCGTCAGCTTTCTAAGGGGGAAAAGTTCAACCCACTTGCTGAAGTGATCCGTGACCACCAGCAAGAACTTGTTCCTACTCGGTGTCATAGGATACGGTCCCATGATGTCGCACGCCGCGATTTGCCAGGGAGTCTGGCTGTTAATCGGGTGCATGAGGCCGGGTGGTCGTCCGCCTCGGGGCTTCACACTTTGGCACACGTGGCACGAGCGGGCGTAGCGTATTACGTCCCTTTTCATGCCAAGCCAGGTAGCAAAGCGACACAACTTAGTGTAAGTCTTGGGGCCGCTTGCATGCCCAGCGATGCACGAGTCGTGAAAGTAGCGTAACAGTGCTGCTCTCAATACTCGCGGTATCACCACCTTGAACGCCTCGTTTGTGTCGTTCTCGGAGGGGATATACCTCAACAGGACGCAGTCGGAATCTAGCAGATACGAATCCATCGCGCTCACAGCACTACCAGCTGTTTCCGAGCGCTCCGCACCGACAGCAAAACCAGCTGTCTCCTTGTGCGCGGCAGCCCTGCCGCCCGGCTCCCGGAGCCCGTCGAACACCTTTCGACAAAACGGATCCTTCTGCTGAGCTTCGAGCAGCTCCTTTCTGCTGAACACAATCCCCACGGAACTCGCGTAGTCCACGTGGTTCACGCTCTCGCCCTGGATCAACGGTTGGTCCGCGTTCCTTACATGGGCTACGGCTCGGGACAGTCCCTCGCTCTCTCCGGCTGTCGGGCGGTCGGTCGCGTGACCTTCCTCGCACTGGACAGGCGCTCGCGACAGTGCGTCAGCCACAGCGTTGTTTTTCCCTTTGCGGTAGCGCACGGTGAAGTCGTAACGCTGCAGCAACAGGGACCAACGCGCTAGGCGACCGCTCGGCTCGCTGAGTCGTCTCAGCCAGGTGAGCGCCATGTGATCCGTCTCGATCACAAATGTCACCCCATCGACGTAGTAGTCGAACTTACACAGAGCAAAAACTATCGCGAGACATTCCTTCTCTGTCACCGAGTAGTTTCTCGCTGCCGGCGTCAACGAACGGCTCGCGAAAGCTACCGGACGGAGAACGCCTTCATGCTCCTGAAGCAACACTGCTCCTAAGCCCAGGTCGCTTGCGTCGGTTTGAATCACAAACTCCCTGTTTAGGTCGGGTAGCTGCAACTCAG